>NW_004524668.1:2568563-2571412 GCF_000260255.1 Octodon degus
ATTTTTTCTAAGTTCCGTTATTGAATATTATAGGTGCCAGCTTTTTTCTTAATAACTCATTCTCAATATTTGTGCCACAGACATAGCCACATTAGTGAAATATAGAACACGAAACATCTGTCCACGACAAACTGCCTTAGCAAATGATCTACCCTTGTACATAATTTTTATTTATTTATTTATTTATTTATTTATTTATTTATTTATTTGGTGGAACTGGGGATTGAACTCAGAACCTTGCACTTGCCAGGGAAGCGCTTATTCTACTGAGCCATCTCCCCAGCCCCTTGTACATAATTTTTATATTCCTGTAGGCAAAATGTGCAAACTATCATTTCCTTTTTGTCTTCCTATTGTACTCTAAGCTTTTTTTTCATATCCTAAAGTCTTTCTAATGATTATTTATAATAACTGCAGAATGTTTCTAGATTATTTTCATAAAGGAGACAATGAGACAGCGCCAGGCAGCGGTAGATTTCTGGGTTCCATCTGAGCTTGCCCTCCTCTCTTCCACTGCGGCAGTCACCTCTCCACCCAGGAGAGACACTTGGAGGGGCAGCTCGAGGAGAAAGTCCCCAGGCCGTTTGTGGAACAGGAGCAGCACAAGAGGCAGGCGCCTCTTCTCCCTGCTGGGTGCCGTCTCCCCAGCCCTGTGCTCACACTGGGATGAGGGCTGGAGCTGGATGGGTCTGGTCCCCAAAGCTGCCGCATCCTATCTTCCAAAGCTCCTGAGAGGACAAGGTAGCATCTGGGAATCTGCAGACATGCTGCACAGCCTAGAAAACAGGACCCTCTGCACAGACGGGAGCTCAGATGCCTAGGACGGGGGTGCCCCGAGGGCTTCTTTGCTGGGAGCTGCTCACCAGATACAGTGATCTCGGGTCTCCTTCTCAGCAAGCCCAGACGCACAGCTACCTTTCCTTTCATCTAATAACCAAGGGGCAGGGCCGGATGACAGCTTAGGTTCCTGACTCCAGTTCTAGAATTCTGAAATATATGTGCATGTGCGTGTGAGTGTGTGTGTGCGCGCATGCGTGCATGCACGCGCATTTGTATGCAGGTAGGTAAAGGTCTATGAGGAAAAATAAGCTGCATAGCAGGACTGAGGATGTAGCTCAGTGGTACAGCATCTGCCTTGCTTATGTAAGGTCATAGGTTCTATCCCAAGCACCATAAAAGTAAGTAGATAAACTTCATAGCTGTTACCTCTGGGAGGTTCCTTTTCCCACCTTTTTACATTTCTGGACTATTTAACTTAACAGCATTCAGCAACAAATCCTTCCAGGGCACCTGTCAGCACCAGGCACTGTCATATGCTTAGTGTAAGGCCAGGTGCATCTTCGATTGGGGACCCCAGAAGCAGATTCTAACACATGGCTTCAGGTGCAAGTGGTTCATTTGGGAAGTGAGTCAAAAATACAGACATGCTGGAGCAATAGATCAGTCGTATAAGTGCCTGCCTATCAAGTGAAAGGACCAGAGTTTAATCCCTGGTACCACATGCTGTGCTGGCCTCCTAAACCAGGTGTGGTGGCTCACATCTATACTCCCAGATTTGGGGAAGTTGAGATTGGAGGATCTGCACTGTGTAGTGTGAGACCCTGTATCAAAAGAAAGAAAGAAAGAAAGAAAGAAAGAAAGAAAGAAAGAAAGAAAGAAAGAAAAGAAAGAAAGAAAGAAAGAAAGAAAGACAGAGGAATGGGGCAAGAGACAGGGAGGGGAGGCGGCCAGCTCTGAGTGTGAGTGGTGCTAAGCCACTCACTGCTGTGGGCACCAGGGCTGAGACCCTGCTGGGGAGCTCTGGGTGACAGCGGAGAGTGCACGCCAAGTCGTCCCCCTTGCAGGTGTCAATCCTCAGCTCCCTTGTCATGTGCCTGGGGACTGCTGCTGGCTTGTACCACCCCAGCTCCTCCGACCCACCTGGCTGCTTTGGAGAAGGCCTGCAGGCAGAGCCCCAGAGAGATTACAGAGGAGCCCTGAGCGCCAGGGCCCTGGGAGGGCGTGTGCCTACGGGAAATGGGCTGAGCACCGAGGTCTCCGTGGGACCGAAGTCCGCCAAGCTCTCTGCTCTTGGGAGTTTTCCTGGAGGACGGTTAGACAATAAATATAATAAGGAAAGAAATTATATACTATCTTTGTGGGCCAGGCATACAGCTCAGTGGCATAGTGTCTGCCTGGCAAACACAAGGTCCTGAGTTTGATTCTTGGTACCAAAAAGGGAAAAACAATTATATGTTTTTGATAGTTAAACAAGTGCGAGCTTGAGTGAGAAACACCCAACAACTGGCCGGGTATGGTGGCACACACCCATGACCCCAGCACTTGGGAAGCTGAGTCAGGAGGATTGCCATAACAAGGCCAGCCTGAACTGCACAGTAAAAACCTATCTCAAAAAGACAGAAAAGCCTTCCGCCACAGCAACCATTGAAAAAGAGTAGCCATGGCCCTCAGCTACCCCATGGCCGTGGGCCTCAACAAGGGCCACAAGGTGACTAAGAATGTGAGCAAACCGAGGCACAGCCGCCGCCGCCGCGGACTTCACACCAAACACACCAAATTCGTGCGGGACATGATCCGGGAGGTGTGCGGCTTCGCCCCCTACGAGCGGCACGCCATGGAGCTGCTCAAGGTCTCCAAGGACAAGCGCGCCCTCAAGTTCAAGAAAAGAGTGGGGACGCACGTTCACGCCAAGAGGAAGTGTGAGGAGCTGAGCAGCGTGCTGGCCGCCATGAGGAAGGCAGCTGCCAAGAAGGACTGAGCCCCTCTGGAATAAAGCAATAAAGCTTTGCAAAAAAAAAAAAAAGAGAGAGAGAAAAAGAAAAAGAAAAAAGAGGAGGGGAGAGAGAAAA
>NW_004524668.1:2571852-2575608 GCF_000260255.1 Octodon degus
AAGATTCAGTTCTGGTCCTTCAGAGGAGCTCCACAGTCTTCACCTTCAAGGACCAGTCAAATAGCCCAGGGGATTAAGGATTAAAACACTTGCAAGCAGGCCCAGGGGCCGCGAATTTGATCCCCAGGCCTGGTGTGCCGGCCCCGCCCCTGCTCACTGGCAATTGAGACTGGGCCTGGTGGCACATGCCTGTAATCCCAGCTCTTGGGAGGCTGTAAGCAGGTGGATCACTATGAGTCCAATCTAGTAGTGAGACCCTGAACACCCTGTAGACCCTTCCCTAAAATACAGGAAAAACAAATCTTCTGGTATCCAGCACAGGCATCCAGGGCAGACCCTTCAGCCTCTTGATACAGACCGGCACGGGGCACTGCAGTGCGCTGCAGGCCTTTGACTGGATCCTTCAGCACACAAACAGCCCTCTTGCACCTGCTATAAGCCTGTCTTGTAAATCGGTGTATATCTGTGTATCTTACGTTATACATTTCTCTAGTAAGCAATGTTAGAAGGTGATGCAGGTGATGCATGCTGTGGAATTAGAAGAAAAACTGGAGGTCTGGAGAGATAGCTCAGCAGACTAAGTGCCTGCTTTGGCAAGCACAGGGACCAGGCTTCGATCCCTGGTGCAGCATGCCTGCCTGTGGGGGCGTGCTGAGCGGGCAACTGAGTCTGGGCATGGTGTAATCCCAGCGTTGGGAGGCTGAAAACAGGAAGGATCACTAGGGGTCCAAGCTGCATAGTGAGATCCTGTACCAAATACATAAAATGAAACAAGAAGAAAAATTGGATAAGAAGACAAGGCAAGTCAGGCAAGATGGTGCCATAGATCTGAACCCCCAGCCCTGGGGAGACTGGGGAGGCTGAGGCAGGAGGGTCACTGGGAATTTGAGTCCTGCCTGGGTTGCATAGTGAGTTCAAGAACAAACTGGAGTATATAGTAATGCCCCATCCGAAAAAAACAAACAAAACAGAACAAGAAGATGGAGAAATGAAATTTACAGACATTAATTTTATAAAACCAGTAAAAGGAAAAATTGTATTACAGCTCATAAAGAGAATATAGCTAATAGCATTTTGTTTTTGTTTTTTGGTGGGGTTTTTTTTAGAACTGGGGATTGAACTCGGGCCCTTGTGCTTGCCAAGGAAGTGCTTATTCTACTGAGCTATCTCCCTGGCCCCCTAACAGCACTTTGGAAAATGAAAAAAAAAAAAGTTTTCACCTCTAAAATCATCACTCTCACCTACCACTGGCTATAGCGTGTGTATGCATTTTCTTTCATCTTTTTTCTTCTAGGTGTTGGTTTTCCTGCGACTTCAGACGCTGAATAAATCTAGTTTTTTTCCCTTGCCTTTTCCCTTGCCATCTTAATTTCAATTTTCTGTCTATCTCCAAATCCAGGGGGCTTCTCCTCTCCTCTTCCTAAGGCATCCTGCAGGGAAGCCTGAAATCCCTCTCGTGTTTTTGGCTGGCAGTCTCAGCAATCCGGTCCCCATGGACTGCAGCCACCAAAGTGTGCCAGGCTGCGAGGCCCGCAGAGATCTCGTTAGGAGTAATTAGTTAATTACATGACAGATGCAATGTAGCTGCAGATATTAGCTGGAGAAGGCAGGGATGAGCAGACAGCAGTGCCTGAACTTCCCTCCCCGGGGCAGCTGTGGCCCAAGCCTCACTCTGGCACGCCTTCTCCCAGCCTCTTTGGGCATCAGTACTACCACTGGCCAGCAAAATCATGTAATCTGCAGTTTTTCTTCTTTCAGGAGAGACTCGGTGGACTCCAGGTCTTCTGCTACCTCCTCTCCAAAAAGGCCGTCGATGGAAAGGTAAAGGAAGCCCCTGACGTCCCCATTGCAAAGGTCCTGTCCAGTGCATGTTCCTCTCTCTGGTTTGTGAAAGAAGCTGGAGGCAAGGGAAAGAGAAACCTTGTCCACAATGTTGCACAGAGGTTGAATGAAGTTATTATAAGGCTTTCAGGAAGAAGTCTAGGCTAGAAATACAAATTTCAGCTAGTAGAAGAGATTGTGGGTGAGGACTGCGGTGAATTGCGGTGCAGAGGCCACAGGAGCAGCATGGGGGAGACAGGGCAAACCAGGAAGTGGCTTGGAGAAGCATCGAGGCAAAGGGTGAGGGCCCAAGGGCCACATTGGGTGGCCTGGTGGACACTGAAGGTATTGGTTTCTAGGAGAATACACGAGAGGTGGGTAAGTTATTTTAAGCCTAATATGCCAGTAAGATTACCATTGGAAAGGAGGAGGGTGCAAAAATTAGGTCATGTAAGACTTTATGAGATGAACAGGCTTGCAGTGTGGCAGCCAAGTGCCAAGTCCCGCTGAGGCATAGAGACTTCCATTAGCGAGGGCTGGAGAAGGAGTTGAAGCAGTGTCCCACCTCTGAGGAAAAGAGTTCTGCAGTCGATTAGCAATGTCTGCCGTGAACCAGGCCTGGGAACAAGAGCTCCAGTGTGGCCCTGGTTCTCTGGGGGGCTCCTTCAGAAATTTGTGGAAGCACTTTTGGTTGTTTTTAATGAGTGGAGCAGGAGGGAGGGAAGAGACAGGAGACACTCCTGGAAGGAAGGAGTAGGAAGTAGGGGCCATAGGATGCTAAGTGTCCTGGAATGGAAAGATGGGCCGCCGTGCAAAAGCACCATCCTGTCCCACAAGGCAGCATAGATCACTAACCCGGTTCTAGGTCTGAGGCTGGAATGAACACATTCCACAGGGATGGGAGGATTTATACCTCTCCAGACTCCTCTTCTGGGTTTGCAAGGAGGCCTTGAAGCCTCCCCCCCCACCCACTATTCTGTACTCATTACAGGGTCTATAGGGTCTCAATACTCAGATTGGACTCAGTGATTCTCCCGTTTTCAGCCTCCCAAGCATGCTGGGATTGTGGGAGTGAGCCACCATGTCTAGTCTCAGTCTGTCTCAGCATGTTGTGGGGGTGGGGCCGGCACTGCACGCCGGGGATGAACCCCAGTCCCTGTATCTGCCGAAGCAGGCGCTTCCAGTCCCCTCTTAAGATGCACTTCTTCCCCGAAGGTCCATCAATCAGGGTTGTTGTTTTGTTTGTTAGGTTTAGATTTTTGGTTTCATTTTTTCTGTGGAACCGGGGATTGAACTCAGATCCTTGCGTTTGCCAGTCAAGTGCTTATCCTACTGAGCCATCTCCTCGGCCCCTGGTTTCATTTTTTCTTGCCGGCTGGGAGTTGAATCCAGGAATGCTCTACCACTAGCTGTGGTTGAGCTTTAATTTAAGACAAAATGATCCTCCCACTTCAGCCTTCTGAATGGCTGGGATTACGTACATGTGTGTGCCACAGTGCTCAACTGGTTTTCCAGTTTGTGTTTTAATTAAAAAAAAAAATCTTTCATTTATTCAGAGGCAGGGACCGAGGTTCGATCCCTGGCATGCCGTGCTGGCCCTGCACCCAGGCATGCTGAGACAGCAATTGAGGCTGGGCGTGGTGGCGCATGCCTGTAATCCCAGCGCTTGGGAGGCTGAAAACAGGACAGTCACTATGAGTCCGATGTGTGTAGTGAGACCCTGTAGATTCTGTACTAAATACATAAGAAAAGACTTTAAAAAAATAAAAATAACAATAAAAAATCTTTTATTTATTTATTTAGTAGAGGGTCTAGCTATGCAGCTCAGACTTACAGTGATCCTCCTGTCTCAGCCTTTTCAGCGCTCAGATTCCAGGTGTGCAGCACCACCACTCCCGGGTTTGTTGGCCATCTTGGTTCTGGGCTGGCACAGCA
>NW_004524668.1:2576438-2577371 GCF_000260255.1 Octodon degus
AATAATAATAAAATAAAAATTATTTAAAAATTTTTTAAAAATGTTATTTGTAGACTGCTTGTTTGCAGTCTGTAAGGCCAGTCAGAGACTAAAACTCCCGATCTCCAATTTTGGTGGATCTAGCCACTGGCCCAGAGGCACACACCAAAATACTTGCTTTTCAGAAGTAGTAGAAATAGCCATGGGAGCACAGGAGGGATGTCTCAGTATGACTGGAGGAGCAAAGGAAGTCTAGGATCAGGAGCGAGTTTTCGAGCTGGAAAACTGGAAGGCAGAGAGGAGTTTGCCTGGTTGGCTGTAAGGGGAGAAAGCACCGCAGCCAGCGGGAATGGCACATGTACAGGGGTGGCAGGAGGGGTGAGGGGTGCCCTGAGAAGTGTAGCTGGAATGCCAGGACACTGGCTGCAAAGGGCACCGTGGCGGTAGGGAAGACAGCCGCACTTTTACCAGCTGCCTTTAACCTGGCTGTCAGAATCCTCGGCATTTGCGAAGCAGCTCCGGTACTGTGCAGTTGGCGGTGCAATTACAGAAATGCCCTCGAGGTGGCGTACAGGAGCGGCGAACGGGGCTTTAGGATACCATTGCCCAGACGTAGAGCAGGATTTTCTAAGAGCTGGTGCTTTTGCCACACATTAGGAAGCAGAAGGAAGCTGCTCCCTCCCCGCCCCCGCCCCCGCCCCTGCCAGTGATGCTCCCTTTGCAATTTGGCGTGGCTTCCAATTCTGTGCATTGAAGCAAAATGAATGCGGTCCTTGACATGCTGCCCAGATGCGAATTCCAGCCACCCAGCTGGAGCGCCTGCCCGGAAGGTGGCTGGAAGGGCTCCAAGCAGCCTTCCCTTGCTCCAGTAAGAGGACTCTGGAAAGCTCTACTGGAGACATGGTGAGGGCTGATGAACAGAACTGGAAAGGCAAACAGACCTAGGTTTGTGGT
>NW_004524668.1:2581441-2582136 GCF_000260255.1 Octodon degus
GCTTGACTGGATGCTGAAAATTAATGGAGATGTTAGGGAATCCAAAACTGGGAGTGACTCAGTCAGTGCAAAGCTTCGAAGGTCCCTTTGGCTGCTGCGTAGCAAATGGATTTTAAGGGGGCAAGAGGCCCACGGAGCAAGCTTCGGGTCTGTTGTGGCTGTGCAGGTGAGAGCCTGGTGAGGCAGGACCAGGGCGGGTGCAGGGAGGCCCAGCTTAGGCTCCCAGGTCACCCTCCCTCAGTGCTTCCCTCCTGCTGAAGCTGGGAGAGACCCCTTGAATCTCAGCTTCCTGTAGTCAGGCAGGGTTGTGTGGAATCAAGGACAAGTTAGTCTAGAACAGTAAAGCTGCAAACTGCATTAAAAATTAATAAATATGGGGCTGCGAGATAGCTCGGGGGACTAAAGTGCCTGCTTAGGCAAGCTTAGGCAAGCGCAAGGACCAAGGTTCGATCCCTGGCACCACATGCCACGCCAGACCCACCCCACAGAGTCCTGGCGTTGTGACATAGTGACCTGTAATCCCAGCACTGGGGAGGCTGAAAACAGGAGGATCACTATGAATCCAAGTTGTGTAGTAAGACCCTGCAACAACCAAATACAGGGCTGGTGAGATGGCTCAGTGGTCTAAAGCACCTATTTGGAACAAGCTTGGCAAAGCACAGGGACCACAGTTCGATTCCCCAGCACCACATGCC
>NW_004524668.1:2582981-2592124 GCF_000260255.1 Octodon degus
TCCTGAGTCCTGAGATTACAAGTGTGCACCACCACACCCAGCCTCCATATTCCTTAAGGAACGCCCTACTCTGCCCTCTTTTCAGCAGCCACCGTCTTCCTTTCTGTTTGCTTAAATCTGATGTCTTTGTTCACCCCATGAATGGAATCACACAGTATTTGCCCTTTGATGTCTGGCTTATTTCAGTTACAGTGTATTCATTTTTCATCTGTGTAGTGTAAATCAAAATTGCATTGAGCTCACTTTGTAGCACAAGCTGATCTCAAACTCACAAAGATCTTCCTGCCTCAGCCTCCCAAGTGCTGGGATTACAGGTGTGTGCCAACACGCCCATTGGATAATTTTTTTTTTTTTTTTCAGAACCAGGGGTTGAACTCAGGCCCTTGCACTTGCCAGGGAAGCACTTATTCCACTGAGCCATCTCCTCGGCCTCCCCCCTTTGGATAATTACATTGTTTTTATGACTGCTGCATCATATTTTGCTTATCCATGCCTCTACTTTTGGACACTTGACAGCTCTTTGTGCGCAGGACGTAGGAGGCCAATTGGAGCCACCAGCATGGTGGCCACTTACGTTTGTCAAATGTTAAAAAAAAAACCACATGTCTTATTACAAAAGAAAACACCTTCTTCATAGAAGATTTTGAAGATGTGTATAAGGGAAAAAAAAGTAATGTTTACTCTTACCTAGGAAAGATAATTGCTACTAACATGGTGCTATGGACTGAAGGTGACCCCCCATTCTCATGTTGAAGTCCCAAACCCCAGTGTGACTCTACTTATCTGCAGGATTTTCATGGCTATCCGACTGCTTCTTGAGGTCATAAGAGCAGAGCCCTGAGCCAATAGGATTAGTGCCATTGTGAGAAGAGACACGGGCTGGGGAGATAGCTCCGTAACTAAGCGCCTGCTTAGGTAAGTGCAGGGACCAGGGTTTGATCCCTGGCACCACGTGCCATGCTGGCCCTGCCCCCGGGCACACTGAGCTGGCCACAAGACCTGGCATGGTGGCGCACAACTGTAATTCCAGTGTTGGAGCGGCTGAAAACAGGAGGATCACTAGGAGTCTGAGTTGCGTAATGAGACCATGCACCAAATACTTTTTTTTTTTTTTTTTGGTACTGGAAATTGAACTCAGGACCTTGGATTTGCCAGGCAGACTCTGTGCCGCGGGGCTACATCCCTGATCCCCCAGATTTTTTTTTAGGACAGGTGTGCAGGATATACAGGGTCTCACTGCATAGATCAGACTCATAGTGATCTTCCTGTTTACAGCTTCCCAAGTGCTGGGATTACCAATGCACGCCACCATGCCTAGTCTCAATTGCCATCTCAGTGCACCTGGGGATGGGTCCAGCACGGCAGGCCAGGGTATGGAACTCCCAGTCCCTGTGTCTGCCTAAGCAGGCGCTTTAATCTGCTGAGCTTGGGCTGGGGAGATGGCTCAGTAGAATAAGCGCTTGCCTGGCAAGCGTAGGGTCCTCAGTTCAATCCCTGGTTCCACAAAAAAAAAAAAAAAAAAAAAAAAAAATCCGCTGAGCTATTTGGCTGGCCCCCAAATTAAATAAGTAAATAACCAGTTTTGTTGTATATAAGTTATAAAAAAATTAAAAAAAAAAAAGATCAGCGTCGGAATCTGACAGCCCTGGTCCAAGCCTCAGTGGTGCATCACATCATTCTGGGCCCATCCGAGGGTGGAACTCGCCTGATTTTTCTCCTCCTCTGTGAGCGGGGATGAGGACAGCACCTGGCTCCTGGGACCACTATGAAGCTAAATTAGAAAATGCTTGTGAAGAGTCTGGCACAGTTCTGGTACCTGGCGAGAGCCAGTCCTCATATGTGGTGCAAATAGTCACTTCTCGGAGGCTGAAAACTCCTGGAGCGAGCAAGCTGTCTATCCCTGACTGATTTTTTTTTTTCTTTTTTATTTTGTGGCTGGCTCAGTCTGCCCTGGGGGCGGGGCTTGTGCAGCATGTGGTGCTGGGATTGAACTGTGGTTCCTGAACTTTGCCAAAGTTTGCCTATGTAGGCACTTTAGACCACTGATCTATCTTTTTTTTTTTTTTTTTTTTTTTTTTTTGTGGAACCGGGGATTGAACTCAGGCCCTTGCGCTTGCCAGGGAAGCGCTTATTCCACTGAGCCATCTCCCCAGCCCCGACCACTGATCTATCTTGCCAGTCCTATCCCTGACTGTTTTATCTCTTAAGGACAGATGGAAGGAAGGAATCAAGGAATCAAGGAAGGAAGGAAGGAAGGAAGGAAGGTAGGAAGGAAGGAAGGAAGGAAAGAAGGAAGGCAGGAAGACAGGCAGGCAGGCAGGCAGGCGGGTGGGCTGGTGGGAGGGAGGGAAGAAAGAGGGGAGAAAGGGGCTGGTGAGATGGCTCAGTGGTCTAAAGCACCTACTTAGAACAAGCTTAGCAAAGCACAGGGACCGCGGTTCAATCCCCCAGCACCACATGCCAGCCAGCCCCGCCCCCTGGTGGGCTGAGCTGGCCACACACAAAAATAAAAATAAAAAAAATTAAAAAAAAAAGAAGGGAGAAAGAGAGAGGGAGGAAGGGAATGAGGGAGGGAAGATGGGCGGGTGGGTTGATATAGTAATGAGATATCTATATCTCTAATATAATTTAGTCTAACATAACTAGTATGAGAGAAACAAGCAGTATGCACAATGGATCGCAGCAAAATGCTTGGTGCAGCTGGCCTTTTCAGTAGAAGCTGAGCACAGTGGTCGGTTAAAGAGGGTGGCTACCCAAGAGCTCAGTGTCCCAGGTTCGGGTCCCACTCTGACTAAATCCTGCATGTGTGAGCTGAGCCAAGCGTGCCTTTAGATGCATCATTCGCTAAGATACACTGCTAAGATGTGAATGAGGCTGGGAGGTTGCTCGTGGAGTTCTGAGGAGGAGCGAATGAGATGATCCATGTCAGGAAGTAGCCCCCACCTCGTAGGGCTCGAGGTGAGCTTCATGAACAGGTAGACAAGCACAGCGGCTTCCTATCACTGTATCTTGTACTGGTTGTCGTCCACAGATCAAACAGCAGCAAAACTAAAGCGGAGACCCCCAAGACACCCAGCAGCCCCCTGACTCCCACGTTTGCCCCCTCTGTCTGCCTCCTGGCTCCTTGCTATCTCACAGGGGACTCTGTCCGGGACAAGTGTGTGGAGATGCTGGCTGCAGCCCTGAAGGCTGAAGGTAAGAGGGCCTCGGCCGGGAGTGGAGTGGGGTAAGGGGTTTCTGGGGATGGTGAGACGCCCTCTCACCCAGAGCCTTCTCCTGGGAGTACTGTGGGAAAGCTCTGTTCCCAGTGCAAGCTAACAGCCCTGGCAATGTCATGGCTGCCTGATGTCTGAATCTCCTAATCTCTTTTAGATAACTACAAGGACTATGGGGTCAACTGTGACAAGATGGCATCAGAAATTGAAGATCATATCCTCAAGCTGGGCAGGGGCTGTGGAGACCTGGATGCTGTAGAGGGGAACAAGGGTGAGGGCTTTGGGGACATTCCCTGCTGCCTGTAGCCTTAAGTGTTGCCCCTGTTGGCCTCCTACTAAGCTGCGAAAACGTCCCTTTGATCAGCATAGAGAGTAACCCAGCCAGGTGTGTCTCCAGTTGTTCTGGTTAGAGATGAAGCAAGCTGAGGGAGGGAAGGCCCTGCCGAAGCTTAGGAAGCTAACAATAGTTGCACTGTTGAGATTTGAACCCAGAAAGTCTGACTTTAGAATCTGAGAGCTCAACCACTGCACCCCAGGGGCTGTGTCTTGATGCACCTTGGTGCAGAAGCCATTATCTTGTAGATCCCAGCAGATGGAGGCGACAGCATGTCTCAGCCTTAGCCTTTTCCTCTTCCTTCATTTGACGACCACAGCTCCCACTTTTGAGTCCCTGCTAGGGACCAGGCACGGTACCTGGCATTTGGCATTTTTTAACCTCTGTCAACACTTCCAACAATCTCTCTGAGGCAGGGGCTGTTGTTCCTATTTTACAGATAAAGAAATGGAGGCTCAGAAACTACTGAGTGTCAGGGCTTGGCAGAAAGCGTTGGTCTTTGAATCCCATGTACTGAACTCTTTCCTTAGGGCCCACGCCTCACTTCCCATCTGAAATGAATCTTGTGCAGGCAGGGGATATGATTGTTCTACCTTTTAGGGATAGATGGAAGGAAGGAAGGAAAGAAGGAAGGGAGGGAGAGAGGAAGGGAGAGAGAAAGGGAGAGGTAGGATCCCCAAGGGAGAGGGAGTCTGTCACACAGAGTGTGAGTAACCCTCTAGAGGCCTCCTGGGTCTATCTGGGAGCTCCTGTGGGTCTCCTGGGGATGCCCTGGGGCCAATCTGCAGACCTCAGACCTGGCTCCACCCCCCCCCACCTCCTGTGCCTGGTCCAACCCTGCCATCTCCCAGTTGTCCTCTGCTCTGTTCAGTGACATTCAGTGATGAGCTGGCGATACTGCAGCACGTTTCCATCTAATGTCTCAACAGACACACGGTCCTCATTCCTACAAGCTAGGGACACAGAGCCTGGAGATGGAGACCTCGTCTTCCTTCTCTCAGGAGCATTTGTTCCTCCAAACAGGCCACTGGCACTTCCAGGCCCAGTCTGAAGCAAAGTAGGTGCCCAAGCCCTGGCTCCCTTGCCTGGCCTTTGCTCCTTGCTTGCCTCCTCCACTGGGTGTCCCTGTCCTTCATCTAAAGGAGAAGAGACCAAGTGGTGGTGGCTCCTTAGCTCTTGTCTATAGCCATAGGAAGATTCATATGGGATGCTGAAGACTCTTCTGCCCCCCAAAAGGATCCACCCAGCTGAGGTGTCGGAGGCCCTGGGGCTGCTCCCCACCTCAGCCTCCCCTGTGGTCTTGGGAAACACGAGGAGGAGTCAGAGGCTGAAGCGGACCCAGCCCATCTGCCCCGCATCTCGACAAATCCACGCTCCACAAGGCCTGAGTGGCAGAGTTTTGAGCACATATTTGGCTCTCCTGTGCGTTGTGGCAGGTGCTTTTCTTTTTTCTTTTCTTTTGTTTGCATTTATTTTATGCTTAATTTATTCCCATGCCGTAAGTTTTTGTTTCTTCAGTTTCTTCTGGGGTATCTTTTTCTTCTGTGCAACTTCTTCTGGTTTGGGAATAATTTGTTCCTTGTCAGTAAGGATCATCTCAGTATGGCAAGGGGAGCTCATGTATGGATTAATCCGGCCATGAGCTCTATGAGTACAGCGGCGCATCTTGGGTGCTTTGTTCACCTGGCTATGTTCAATAACCAGAGACTCTACATCTAAACCCTTAAGTTCAGCATTACTCTCTGCATTTTCAAGCATGTGCAGCAAAATTCAGCACTCTTTTTGGGCCACCGACCCGGCGTCCAGCCCCACTGTTTGGCCAACTCCACCATTGTAACGCCGGAATGGTACCATTTTCACAGGTCACCTCAGGCTACTCGCAGGAAGAGGGCATGTGCTTTTCTTCATACATGTTTGTTTCTTCTCACATTTTTTTGGTACAGAAAACGTTAAAACAACAGTAACAGGAGAAAAAAACCTGCCTTTCCTCCCACCGCCTCTAGCCAATCAGCCATTTCCGTTTTGCACGCTCCCCACAGCCTCTCTCTTGTCTGAGGGTTTTCCCAGCAAAGGCCTTATTTTCCTGGCTCTGCCTGATTCAGAGGACCAAGCAGAAGGCTGCGTTCACTGCGGGTCTCCAGAGGGCCGAGCTGTGGCAGCCCTGTGGGACATGGTGTTTGGACAGGAACTCACTGTGGTTGGTGGCGCGGGTACCTGCCTGCCTTCTGGTGAATGGGGACAACCTTGCCCTTAGGGACTGGCTTCCAGCACTGCCTCTGCCAGGACTCTACCCTGAAACCTTGAGCAAAGAGACCCATGTCCTGTCTCTTCTGTAATTGGGAGTAGGAACAGGTCAGCCCTTCCCAAAGTGCACTTCGGGAGAATCAAGGATCAAAATGTGGGGCCACCCTATCATGCAAAGCTAGGTGATATCTTGTCGTAGTGCTTAGAGCTCGGTACAGGTGACTCCGAGTCGTTCCCCTTCTAGACCAAAGGTCATCTTCATTGTTGTCATCATCTTAACCCATAAGCACTGGGCACTGCTAGTGCCCACATTGTCCCAGTGATCATGTGACTCAGCTCACTCTGTTTCTAACAGCCCTGAGGTTTTTTTTTTTTTTACACATTTATTTATTTTTGTGTGTGTGTGTGTGTGTGTGTGTGTGTGTGTGTGGCCAGCTCAGCCCACCAGGGGGCAGGGCTGGCTGGCATGTGGTGCTGGGGGATCAAACCGCGGTCCCTGTGCTTTGCCAAGCTTGTTCCAAGTAGGTGCTTTAGACCACTGAGCCATCTCACCAGCCCCCATCCCCCCTGAGGTTTATAAATGAGAAAACTGAGGCTCCCCAAAGCCGTATGGCTCAGCTAAGGTCACGCACAGCCAGAGGGTCCTTTCCCAGGTCCCTGACACCGTCTCACTGGGATCTTCCTTGTCTCTGATGGCTCCACTGACCCCATATGCCCAGTGAGACCCCAGTAGAGAGTTAGAAGCCCCCAGGTGTCTCCTGACACCCATAGGAGGCCAGGTAGAGGGGGAGATAGCCCCAGGCACCCGTCCTCTGTACTCTCCATGGATGGTTGTTTGGCCCTTGACTCTGTCACATATCTATCAGGAGCTCAAGAGCACAGACATGAAGTACCGGAACCGCGTGCGCAGCCGCATCAGCAACCTCAAGGACCCCAGGAACCCAGGACTCAGGCGGAACGTGCTCAGCGGGGCCATTCCCGCTGGGCTCATCGCCAAGATGACGGCAGAGGTGAGGAGTGGCTGGAACTACTGTGTGGTGAAGCAGGAGGTTAGCCCTGGGCTCTGCCGGGTCTGAGAGGCAGTGTGGCTTAGGACCCAGTGATCCAGGGGGCTTTTCCAGCCAGAACCGTCTTTGTACGTGACAGGATCTCTGGGCCATCAGGATGGTGAACGTGGCTGATTGGCGTGAAATGCTTGTGGTGTACTCTAACGGATGTGGGTCAGTTTCATCCCCACCCCAACTGACATAGCCCTGGACCTTTTGATTTTTTTTTTTATGTCCACTTAGCCAGCCCTGGAGGTGGGGCTGGTGCAGCATGTGGTGCCAGGATTAAACTGCGGTCCCTGCGCTTGCCTAAGCAGGTGCTTTAGACCTCTCAGCTATCTCACTGGCCCAGCCCCAGACCTTTAAATTGTCAATCAGAGTTAGTGTTTCTATGTGGAGCCCATTCAATGAGACAAATGTGTATTATGCCTATTTTTCAGATAAGGACACTGAGGCCCGGAGTAGTAAACTGATTTGCCCATGAGCACAGCTAGACAGGGCTGAAGCCAGCAGGCAGGGGTCTGGTCTCAGGGCACCTGCTCTTCACTGCCTTGTTATCTGCTTCTCTGTGGTTTAGTCCTGAATCCCAGTGTGTACCCGGCTCTGGGGCTGAGCCAGGATAGGAGTCCAAGGTGAGAAGACAGATTTTCAAACATACACAGTGTAGTATAGAGCAGTAAGTGCTGTGTTAGAGCCACCCTGGGACTTTGCAGGAGGAATTTATGGGGTCCATAAGGGAAGGAGAAGAATCAGGTGCTTGGGGGGCCGTGTGAGTTTGAATTCCACTTCTTCTGGCCCTGACTTGGCTGTGTGCTCAGCTTCTCCATCCTTAGTATGCAGGTGAAGAGAAGAAGAACTGTGGTGCAAAGGATTAGATGAGTTCAAGGATGTGAGGTGTTCAGAAGGTGCACAGGGAGCAGCGAGCCTGGGGCTCCTTAGGCCTCAGGGTGGGGCTGCCGGGAACAATGAGTACGTGGGGCTGGGGAGGTCGCTCAGCGATATAAGTGCCTGCCTGGCAAATGCAAGGTCCCGAGTTCAATCCCTGGTACCAGAAAGAAAGAAAGGAACAATTATTACATGACAGGCTCCTTCACCAGCCACATTCTTCTAAGAGCACACACATTCTTCTAAGAAGAGGTCTCACTGCTTTTCCCAAATACCTATCACAACATGGAGCTCTGACTTTAGACTAAAATGGAAACTTTGACTACATACAACTAGTGACAGAATCCAGGTCTGTTTATCAGAGCCCACATGATGTGCAGTTTCAGATGTGACAGCCAGGGCTCCCTGGGGTTCCCCTGCACCTGCCCTGAGATTGGAGAGCAACCCAGGGAAGGGAGAAGAAACATGTTGGGCTCCTGGGGCTGGGTGGCCTCGGAATATCTGTCAGCCCTCTGAAGCTGTTGGCCAGGGTTTGTGGGTGTGTTGACATGTGTGTTTTGTGCCTCATGTTATTGAGTATGATACGTGGAGTGTGTGCTTCTTATGTATGTTCTGTGTGAAGTGTCACTGTTACAGATATGTTCCGGTATGTTTAATGCTTAGTCTGTGTGTGTGTGTGTGTGTGTGTGTGTGTGTGTGTGTGGTATAATTACATTGTCTTTGTTACTGTTTACTCGTTGCTGGGACAAATACCTGACACTCAAAAGGAAAGGTTTATTTAGCTCACGGTTATTGGAGGGTTCAGTCCATATTCTGCTGGCTCCAAGGCAAACAACAGCAGTTAATGTGCAGAAAACAATGAAGAGCAGAGGAGGAGCAGCAGCTGCGGCGTCCAGCAAGCCTCTCTCTTCCTCCTGCGCTGACCAGAGCTCAGGGGCCAAGATCAAGCTCCTCCAAAGACTGGGACTTCTCCACGGAAGCGGGGCAGGGCAGCAGGAAGCCTTTCTCAATTCCTGGGCTCTGCCCACCTGCAGGGTTAGGCCCCCACACTGAGAACCAAGTTGAACACAATGTATCAACTAACACAGTTACATACATGTATGATATATGATGAGAGATGTGTGATCAGTGTACGTGTGTGTGGTGTGATTGTACATATAAGTGTGTGGTTCTCATGATAAAGTTGTGTGGCATATGATGAGGGTATGTGTGTAGTGGGTGATTAGTGTGTATCTGTGTGTTGTGTGTCTTACCATGTGAGTATGTGATTAGTATATGTATGCAAATGCACTGCACAGAGTCATGTGTGTTACCGTGTGAGCATACACATTCTTCTAAGAAGAGGTCTCACTGCTTTTCCCAAATACCTATCACAACATGGAGCTCTGACTTTAGACTAAAATGGAAACATGTCACAGG
>NW_004524668.1:2593338-2599166 GCF_000260255.1 Octodon degus
AAAAAAAAAAAAAAAGGCTGAGGCAGGAAGATCATGAGTTGGAGGCCAGCCTGGGCAATTTCGCAAGATCCTACTGTTACCAGATGCTGAGGTGCCCAGGGTTCCTTTCTGAGCTCTTGTCCTGCTCAGAGAACTGAATGGGACAACTGGAGAATGTAAAAGTTTAACATTTAGTGAAGGTAAAAGAATAAGAAAAAGAAGAGCTCTGAAGAAAAGAGAAGAGAAACTATATCCTGTGTGCATAGCAGGCAACTACAAGAGCAAGAAGACGATGACCAAGAGGCCAGTGACTGTCTCTTATGTCCTCCTCCTGATGTCAGGCCCAGGCCATCCCGCACAGGCCTTGAGGCTGCGCTGCGACACCTCTCATCCTTGCTGGATGGTCTCTGGGATTGACAGGTCATGCCCAGTTGCCCTGCCAGTTGACCACGCCCTCATCTCGTGCCCCATTTCCTCCTGAGAAACATAAATTCCCATAATTCTCCATGGCTTACGGAGGGAGCAGAGGTCTGTGTTTCTAGCTCCTCCCTGACGGATGGAGCTGTAGGCCCTGCTTACTAGGATTATGTGTTCATGATCTTAGGATGCTGAGCTCACCAGCTGGCCTGAGGACAACCTGTCAGAAAGCAATGCGCATGCAATTCGTGTCTATATGGGGAGCCTGTTCAGTGGAAGAAATCCTGGTGAATTTGTCAGGAGAATAATTCTACTCTGGAGATGGGGATGGAGAGCCCAAATAGGAGAAGGAGCAAGTCAGATTCCCGAGTTCTTGTGGCAGGAAAGAGGACTATTAGATAGACCATCAGTGCTACCGGTGCCTGTTTATAGTGATTCCCCCTCTGCTCAGAGTAGAACGGGGGGTCTTGTTTTTTGAGGAGGAGCCTCAGATCTTCCAGAGGTTCACAGGAGTAGAGCCTCCGTCCTGTGAAAACTTGAGTGACCATTTCCCGTGTAGGGTTTTTATAGCTTGTCACTGTTCCACTAAAGAAGGACCGGAGCTTGATATTTCCTCAGGAAATGGGATTGAGGCTATTGTCTTGAGGAGCTGTAAGGCAAGATTTATTTATTTGGTACAGGGTCTTGTTACATAGCTTGGACTCATAGCAATCCTCCTGTCTCAGCCTCCCCAGTGCTGAGATTACAGGTGTGCACCACCATGCCCGGTTTGGGGCCAGAACAGCATGCGCCACTGGAGATCAAACTCAGGGCCTTGCACTTGCCAGGCATGTGCTTTGAGTGCCTAGCCATCTCCCCAGGCCATGCCCTTCTTGCCTCCCTATCAGTCTTCAAATTTCTCAAGGAGACTTACTTTTTTTTTTTTTTTGAGACAAGATCTCGCTATGTAATTCAGGCTGGTTTGGATTCACTATGTAGCCCAGGCTGGTCTTGAACCTGTGGTGATCCTCCTGCCTCAGCCTCCCTAGTGCTGGGATTATAGGTGTGTGCCACCACATGCAGCCCAAAGAGACTTTAGACATGTCCTTTGAGATGAATGCCAGTGACCTGCCTGGGAGGTCTGGCTGCCTGGGAAGATAGACTGCCCCTAGGACGTGTATTGTTTAGCAGGCACGAGTCCCTATTTTCCTGTAGTCGTGTGAGCAGGTAGAAATGGGCCTTTGAATTGTCATGTCAGAGTAGGAGTAAAGAATCCCTGACCAGGGTCCCCCTGAGCCCCAATTATGGCTGTAGATTTAGAAGAAGGTTGAATTTGCTTACCCACGAAGCCTATTATTTTACAGGAGATGGAGATGTTCATGGATGGGGGCATGGTAGAATGCCCCTGGCCCCTTCAGTATCAGAGTGCAGGGTAAGGATTTGGGCTGGCCTCCCCGCATCTTGGAATAGAGATAGTCAGTCAGTCCTTCAGTACCATGAATCAGAAATGTCAGCCATCTGACACACAGAGCAGGGCTCAAGCGTTGGTACCACTGAGTACCCAGTATCTAGTTTCTTTGTGTTTAAAGCAGGTCTTCAGGGGCTGGAGAGATGGCTCAGTGGTCTAAAGCACCTACTTGGAACAAGGTTGGCAAAGCACAGGGACCGCGGTTCGATCCCCCAGCACCACATGCCAGCCAGCTGCGCCCCCTGGTGGGCCGAGCTGCCCCCCCCCACAATAAATAAATGTTAAAAAAAAAAAAGCAGGCCTTCACTAGATGTAGTGGTACACACCTGCAATCCCAGCACTTGGGAGGCTGAGGCAGGAGCATCACTGTGAGTTCAAGGCCAGCCTGGGCTACCTAAGCAGGTTCAAGGCCAGTCTGCACTATATAGTGAGACCCTGCCTCAATAATAATAATAATAATAATAATAATAATAGCAACAACAACAATAATAGTGTAAAGCCCAATGGTAAAGTAGGCTTGGGTTGACTGTAGGTGTTCCGTTGGACAACTAAGGGGTCCGTGAAGCACTGGCAATTTTGACAGCCATTGTTTTGGTCTGTTCTTTTTTTTTTTCCCTAACCTTTTTGTCTTCCTATACATTCTGATAAGTGAGGGGGGAAAGGCCATGTGCAACAATGGGGTCATAGGAGTCTGGAGAGGCTCAGGAAGATAGCAGCTCAGCTGCATAGGGGCCTGACTGGCAAGCGCAAGGTCCTGATTTCAATCCCTGGTACTTGTATATGAGTCTGGAGACCCCTCTGCAAACCTACCAGATCTTTAAAAAACACTGGGTCTTTCTGGGGCACAGGACTCTGGTAGCAACAGGTGGGAGAGACCTGTATCCCCCCACCCCCCCCGAGACAGGTGGGCACCTAAGGACAGGATTGTGGACAACACCAGCTCTTGGGAGGCTATAAACAGTAGGATCACTATGAGTCCCATCTACACAGTGAGACCCTGTACACCCTGTAGACCCTGTCCTAAATAGAAACAAACAAACAAAAAAACCTAAAACACCAGTGTCCTCTTTCTCAGAGGCCTGTTTAAGTACCATAGTTTCTGAGATTTTTTTTTTTTTTAATGTATTTTAGGGAAGTGTCTACAGGGTGTTCAGGGTCTCACTACTAGATTGGACTCATAGTGAGTCTCCTGTTTACAGCCTCCCAAGAGCTGGGATTACAGGGATGCACCACCACACCCAGTCTCAATTGCTGTCTCAGTGCAACCAGGGGGCAGGGCCAGCACCACAGGCCTGGGGATCAAACCCCGAACCCCTAACCTCCCCCAATCCCGCCCCCCCCAGGTGGGCCCCTGTGACTGCTTGCAGGTGCTTTAATCCGTTGAGTTATTTGGCTAGCCCTGAGGTTATTATTATTATTGTTTGTTTGTTTGTTTGTTTATTTTGTGTGTGTGTGTGTGTGGCCTGCTTAGCCCACCAGGGGGCGGGGCTGGCTGGCATGTGGTGCTGGGGGATTGAACTGTGGTCCCAGTACTTTGTTTGGCTTAGCTTGTTCTAAGTAGGTGCTTTAGACCACTGAGCCATCTCACCAGCCCAGATTTTTTTTTTTTAAAGGTAAAGAGCCACAAAAGCTTAAACATAGGGATTTTGCATTATCTTATATGCCTTTTGGAGAAGCAATTTAACTGAAAGATAATATCATAATTTAAACTGCCACTCTTTACCCATCTCTCACCATTCCCTAGTACATATTGAACCCAAACAGTATTGCAATTGTAGATAAGTAATCCTTTTTTTTTTTTTTCCTGTGATTGCCAGGATCAAATTCTTCCCACGTTGAAGGATACAGCCTGATGGGGAGGTCAGTGGGATCTATACGGCATTTATGGTGCTGCTTCTCAGAGTTCGTCTTGGGGCCTTTGGGGCGAGAGGACTAGCTAGGCCTGGGGCCCTTCAGATGGCACCTAATATAGAAAGAGGAGACCCATGAGGTCATGAAGCATCTTTTGTAAGACTCAACCACCAGGCGCTGGAGAGATGGCTCAGTGGTCTAAAGCACCTACTTAGAACAAGCTTGGCAAAGCACAGGGACCAAGGTTCAATCCCCCAGCACCACATGCCAGCCAGCCCTGCCCCCTGGTGGGCTGAGCTGGCCACACACACACCAAATAAATGTAAAAAAAAAAAAAACAAAATTCAACCACCAGAGGGACATGTCTGATAGTAGTGGCACTGGTACATTCATAGAAGTGTGGAGGCTCCCAGGGACTCATAAATACACTCTTTTTTTTCTTAGCCTTTTATCTGCTGTCTGTCTGTCTGTCTGTCTGTCTATCTATCTATCTATCTATCTATCTATCTATCTATCTATCTGGTACAAGGTCTTGCTATGCAGCTAGGACTCACAGTGATCCTCCTATCTCAGCCTCCCCAGCGCTGGGATTATGGGCATGCACCGCCACACCTGGTTTCAGTGGCACCTGGGTTTCTGAAGCCAACACAGCATGCGGTACCAGGGATTGAACCTGGGTCCTTGCGCCTGCCAGGCAGGCGCTTAGGCCACTGAGCTATCTCCCCAGCCTGAAATATAGACTATTTATTTATTTATTTGTGTGTGTGTGTGTGTGTGTGTGTGGCCAGCTCAGCCCACCAGGGGGCGGGGCTGGCTGGCATGTGGTGCTGGGGGATTGAACCGCAGTCCCTGTGCTTTGCCAAGCTTGTTCCAAGTAGGTGCTTTAGACCACTGAGCCATCTCACCAGCCCATGGAATATAGACTCTTAAGGGATCAGAGTGGAGTTCTCAGGGCTTCCGTTTGCCACCTGGGAAACAATATTCCTTACATGTATCCAGATCCTACTTTGGTACTTCGGTTAAGGCAGGAGAGGTAGAAACCTCTTTATGTACTTGAGAGGTGAGAGAGAAAAACCTTCAAAAGTAATTACCTCAATTTTTGAAACAAGGAGGGGATCTAACCTGAGTCCCATGTGGACCCCGAAGGCAGAAGCTTTAGTCCCTGCCTATGAGGGTGACAGAGCTGAGTGGCCACAGGATTCACTCAGCTATATTCATGCTCCCAAACTACAATTCGTGTCCACTCACAATACTACACAAATAAAATCCCTTTCGTTAAGGCGTTTCCTTGCAGCAAAGTGTAAGAATACAGTGGCCCAAGGAACCTGCTGCAGCTCCTCAAAATTCTGTTGTCCTGTTTTAATAGCCCTTCAGATGTTTCTCTCCAGGCTCCCCAAAGCTGCAGCCCTCTGACTGTCCTGGGACCCTTGTGTTCAGACCTCTCCTCATTTCCATTTCTCCTCTGCATGCTTGTGCTGGTCACAGTGTCCCTGAAACATGATCCCAAGTGGTCTTCCCTCAGAGGCCGCAAACCTGGCCTTCATGCAGTCCCTGGGACCAAGCAGTCCCTTTGAGTTGCTGTGCCACTCTGGGATCAGCTAGGGCTCGTGGTAAACTAGGGTCGCTGAGTCTTTTGCTTTTCTTCATTTTTTATTTTTTTAATTTAATTTATTTATTTATTTTTGGCAGAACCAGGGATTGAACTTAGACCCTTGCGCTTGCCAAAGAAGTGCTTATTCTACTGAGCCGTCTCCCTGGCCCCCTTCATTTTTTAAAATTTTCTTTAAAACGCTTGTATAGGGGCCAGGGAGATGGCTTAGTGGAATAAGCACTTCCCTGACAAGCACAAGGGCCTGAATTCAATCCCCGGTTCTGCCAAAAATAAATAAATAAATGAAACAGTTGTATACATTTTTTTTTTTTTGGTATACATTTTTAAATCATGAAAACAAAAGGGTCACCTAAAAACTTTGGACAAAGAGAGGAAAACACTGCCCTATCATGACCATTTAACATTGGTATGAGTTTTCCAGCCCAGTTCCATTACTGCTTTGTTGATCTTGTCATAATCGGGGGGAACATACATGTTGGTGCCAGGTTTAATTAAGGCCCAACAAAGATCCCTTTTTTAAAA
>NW_004524668.1:2607241-2608384 GCF_000260255.1 Octodon degus
GCCCCCCCTTTATTTTAATTTTAGGGAAAGATCTACAAGGTGTTAAGGGTCTCACTACTAGATTGGACTTGTAGTGATCTGCCTGTTTACAGCCTCCCAAGAGCTGGGATTATAGGTGCGCGCCACCATGCCCAGTCTCAGTTGCTGACTCAGTGCACCCCGGAGGTGGGGCTGGCACAGCAGGCCTGGGGATCCAACCCCCAGCCCCTGTGCCTGCTTGCAGGCACTTTAATCCACTGAGCTATTTGGCCAGCCCTTCCCATTCTGAATGAACGTTGTGCCCCAAATTAAAGTTCACCGCCTTCTTTTTAACCTCTTCAGGCCAAGACTGACTTAGTTTTCTCCACAGCCCATGAATTTAGCCCACGGGCGTGTAAGCACTAGTGCACCAGAATGACTAGGCCACTGGTAAAAACAGCTTCCTGGGCCTGCCTTCCTGGGCCTTTCAGATTCTCTGGAATTTGCGCTTCATTAGAAGCCCAGTTGGGTATAATGGAAGGTCAGCACACCAGAGTAGTTAAACCTCTATGCCAGTTCTGTTCCCTGTAGTTTAAGGTAGTCAGGATAGAGAGCGACCGTTAAAATGGTCAGCCAGTGCCACTGGATACCACTGAGCTATGTCCCCAGCAATTTTTTAATTTTTCAGATAGGATCTCACTAATTTTCCTGGGTTCAATTCAAATTCATAATCCTCCAACCTTCCAGAGGGCTGGGATTCCTGGTGTGCAGTATAACACATGGATTTTTTTTTTTTTGAGACAGGGTCTTGCTAAATTGCTCAAATATGTAATCCTCCTGGGTCAGTGTACCAAGTAGTGGGGATTATGGGCTTGTGCCCCTGTGCCCAGTTCTGAGTCCTCACTTCCACATCCAGGAGTTCAGCCACATTCTTGTGCCCGTAACTCAACCTTGGCTGGAACTCCCTCTAAGCTGTTTTCTCCTGTTTGCCCTTCAGGGCATCCCGTGGCCAAGATGGAAAGAAAAGAAGGGGCTGGATAATGCGGGCACTGCGGGTCTGCAGTAGGAGCCAGAGGTGGTTCTGTGGAAGGTTGTCAATAAGAATGCTTTGTGGGGCTGGTGAGATGGCTCAGTGGTCTAAAGCACCTACTTAGAACAAGCTAAGCCAAGCAAAACACAGGGACC
>NW_004524668.1:2610094-2611979 GCF_000260255.1 Octodon degus
ATCCCCAAGGGAAGCCCCTGTCACTCTTTCTCAGGTGTCACTGCTGGCTGGCGACAATGTGACAAGGCTGTGTCACATTGTGTTCTTCTGGCTGACTGCTGGGTATGCTCACTGGCCCAGGATCCCTCCCACACTGCAGAGTCTGACAGCTGACATTGCTTGGAGTCAGATGTCAACCAGGGCTCGCCTTGGAGAATCAGAGCGGCCACTGTCCAGTCTGGAAGTGCCCAGGGCTTGGCAGTGGGAAACCTGGCTCCTGCACGTGAATGATGAGGTTGAGGGAATTAGAAACTAGAAGACACACCTGTAATCCCAGCACTTGGGAGGCTGAAGCAGGAGGATTACAAGTTCAAGTCCCGCTTGGGCATCTTAGTGAGGCGTGGTTTGGAAAAATAAAAAGGAATGGGGACACAGCTCAGTGTCAAGACTGTGGGTTCAATCCCTAGGACCACAAATGGAAAAACAAGAGGGACATAACTTGTTCCAAGGATCTTCAGGTCTCTTTTGCTTTCTGGACATTGGTCATTATAGCTGTATAATAAGGAAGGTGAACTAGGTGATTTCTAGGGGTGCTCCAAGCTCACTCAACTGTGACTAGGAGGCGTGTTCAGTACAGCATATGCCAGCCCAAGTCAGGGAATGTTTCTCGAGGAAGAAGAGTTTTGAGGCAAGAGGAGAGAGATGGTCCAGAGCCATCCACAAGATTACACGTGCAGTTAGGTGTGGTGGCACAGGCCTGTGATCCCAGTGCTCAGGAGGCTGAGGAAGGAAGATAGCTTGGAGCTCAAGGTCAGCTTGGGCTACAAAGTCAGTTCAAGACTAACTTGAACTACAAAGCGAGACCCTGTCTCAAAAAATATATAAATAGAAGGGCCAGCCAAATAGCTCAGTGGATTAAAGCACCTGCAAGCAGGTGCAAGGACCAGGGGTTTGATCCCCAGGACTGCCGTGCCAGCCCCACCCTTGGGGCATGCTGAGACAGAGATTGAGACTGGGCATGGTGGCATGCGCCTGTAATCTCAGCTCTTGGGAGGCTGTAAACAGGCGGATCACTAGGAGTCTGATCTAGTAGTAAGACCCTGAACATCCTGTAGATCCTTCCCTAAAACACAAACATAATAATAAATAAATAAAAATTTTAGAAGACCACCCGTGCAGAGGACAGGAGGCCAGGCTGAGCCTGTGAGATGCTGGAATGAACCGATAGGCTGTGAAGAGAGAGGAGAAGTGTGCCTTGGGGAACTGTTAGGATAAGGGAATTGCCAGAGTGAGGCAGGAACATCGTCATCCACCTCTGGGGTCTGTTATTTGGAGACAGGGTCTTGCTGTGCAGTAGGGGCTGGCCATGAGCTCACTTTGTAGCCCAGCAGTGATTCTCTTGCCTCAGCCTCCTGAGTGCCAGGAGTGGGCCACCACACCCGGTGCAGCTTTGGGGATTTGGACCCACTCCTAAAGACAGAGGGAGCCATGGCAGTTCCTGGAGCAGGAGGGAGATGTCACAAGTGGTTCTTCTCCCTCTCAGATGCAGACACGCAGTGCTGATGAGCCCATGACTACGTTTGTCTTGTGCAACGAGTGCGGGCACCGCTGGAAGGTCTGTATGTCTGTCTGTGTCTCTCCCCCCCCCAGCTCGGCCCACATGAAGCGTCATCTACCCATGGGACAGAAGGGGCCTCCTGCCTTCGGGGCTTGCCAGCCTGCACAGGGTGGGCCTGGGAGCCAGGAGAGTGGCAGGCTGCTGTTGGGAAGACAGGGACAGAGCCCCTGCATATGCTGGCTTGGCGGGGCACCCAGCTGTAGCACGGATTGGGCAAGGTCCTGAGTTTGATCCCTGATACCACAAAAAAAGTAAAGCCATATGATTGTAGATTGTGGTGGCATACAC
>NW_004524668.1:2612654-2620099 GCF_000260255.1 Octodon degus
GGGCCCCTGATAGCTCTTAAGGCATCTTTGTCAAATTAGAAAATGTTGTCCCTTCTGCTCTTCTTCTGGGCCAGCACAGCCTTGTCCCAGGATACAAGGCAAGCAGAGCACAGGCAGCATTGCAGCCTCAGCTTATGCCCCGGGCCAGGCCCTTTTGTGCAGTCTGTAACTTGGACAACCATACAGACCATTTTGAGCATATCATCTCCTAGTATTACGGCATTCTGAGCAAGTCACGGAGCTGCTCTCTGAGCCGCTTCCTTAGCTGTGAAAAATGGAAGCAGCATGGGACATTCCCTCTAGGGACAAGGTGAGGATGAAGGGAGTTAAAACATGTTAATGCTGCTGGCACCAGCTAAGTGCCCAAGAAATGCGAGCTCTCATGATTGTTAGCGTTGAGAAAAGAACCTCCTGCATCCTCTAATCCCAGCTCTTCCATCCTGACTCCCAGCACGTGGAGGGGCGCAGCCCACTAGAGGTGACAGCTTTGTGGCTTCGGCCGGTATACAGTGAGTGTCCATTGCCATGTGGGAGACCTGAAATGTAACCAAGTCATTGGTAACAATAAATGTTCTGAGCCTTAAATCGAGAGCCTGTCCCATCCCTGGCTGGCACTGATCTGCCATTCTTCTCTGCCTTTTTTTCTTTCTTTTTTTGTACTGGGGTTCGAACTCAGGACCTTTTACTTACCAGGCAGACACTTAGGCTGCTGAGCTGTATCCCTAGCATCGGTCCGTCCCATTTCGTGTATCAGTGATCTGTTCGAAGACTTACCGCTAATCACAGCTGCGCTGAGATTTGGACACTGGCATGTGTGGCTTCAGACCCCGCCTGGATTTCTCCTGTTCCCACACAGCCTCCCTGGATGACAGGGAAATCTCTCAAGTTCTGTTCCCTTTTTGGCTTTGCAGTTTTGCTGACAAGTCCAGCCTCCAAGCCAGCAGTGAAGGAGGGGAGGAAGAACGAAGAGGAAGCGCTACACCACCTCAGCTGGAGAACAGATGAAAATGACAATGAAGAGCATCCTGCACTCGGAATGAGGCAGTAGGAATCGGAAGGAGAGTTCTTTTGCCATTTAGTAATCAACCATTCAGTAATGACGGGCTAACAGAGAAGCCCAATTGGAATACCATGCTAAAATCTGTTGATAAACTTCTTTTAGAAAAAGCGTCAGAGCTGAAGTGTCACATCTTTGACAGAGAGCTGCCTGGCTTTTGCTTTGAGTTCCTTCCCTCTCATCCAAATCTCCCAGCCTTTTCTGGATAGAAAACTGCTGGAGGGAGGGGGATATAGTTCAGGAGCAGAGTGTTGGCCTGCCATGCACACAGCCTTGGGTTCAGTTCCTAGCACTGCAAGAAAACAAAAAAGAGGGCCGGGAAGATGGCTCAGTGGAATAAGCGCTTCCCTGGCAAGCGCAAGGGCCTGAGTTCAAGCCCCGGTTCCACCAAAAAAAAAAAAACCAAAAAACAAAACAAAAAAGCAAAAAAGAAAACAGATCAGGGCTGAGGGTATGTTGCAGGTCCTAGTTTAATTCCTACCACCATTAAAAGAAAACAAAATTACTGCTGGAGGCTGGCTTATAGTAGCACACCCATCACCCCAGCATGCAGGAGGCTGAGGCAGGAAGATTGCCTGGAGTTCAAGGCCAACCTGGGCTTCATATTGAGTTCAAAGCCAGCCTAAACTAACTACATCACCAGACCCTGTCTTTTAAAAACAACAGTAAGGGCCAGGGAGATAGCTTGGCAATCAAAGCACCTGCCTGGTGAGCACAAGGACCTGCATTTGATCCCTGGTACCACATGCCATGCCAACACCCCCACACGTACACACATACTGTGCTGGCCACAGAAATCAGGCGTGGTGGCGCATGCCTATAATCCCAGCTGGGGAGGGTGAGACAGGAGGATCATTACAAGTCCGAGCTGCGTAATTAGACCCTGTACTAAATACATAAATAAGTAAAAGATTTAAAAACAAACAAAAAATATTGCTGGGCATGATGGCACACACCCAGCATTAATTAATTAATTAATTAATTAATTAATTCCAGCATTCTGGGAGACTGACTTAAGGCCACCATAAATTCAAATGAGCAATTTAGTGACTTAGTCTCACCCTGGACAACAGAACAAGATTATGTCTTTTAAAGAAGAAAACAGCTTAGGCAGGCTCAGGGACTGGGGTTTGATCCCCAGCGTTCTAGGCCGGCCTCACCCCTGGGGCACGCTGAGAAGGTGATTGAGACTGGGCGTGGTGGCATGCACCTGTAATCCCAGAGTTTGGGAGGCTTAAAACAGGAGGATTACTACGAGTCCAATCTGTGTAGTGAGACCCTGTAGATCCTGTGCTAAATACATAAAAAGATAATAAAAGTAAACATGAAGAAAACAGATAGCACAAATCATCTCCTACTCTTGAGCCATACATACGGAATAGGCCTATGGCTTCTCTTTGGTAGGTCTGATCTCCACACCGTGGAGAAATCTTGTCTTCCGACTTCCCCCTCCAATCTGTCTTCCTCCTCCTTCCTTGCTGTGTCCCAGACACACAGACTCTCTGCTATTCCCTGTTCATGATGTCTGCAGGGGTCCTTGAGACCCGGTCCCTCTAGGCAGGGAGGCAACCCTCTAGGACATGGACTTTCGGAGTGAGGGCTACAGCAGTGCTCCAGGCTTCCAGGGCCTCTTGGAGGATCCTGAACCCTGGAAGCTGCCCAGGCTGGAGCCGCTGGTCCCTCCCAGCCCCATCTGCAGAGGAAGCCTGCAGAGCCTGAGCTCCCGTATGATGTTGGCTTGCTTTCTGCACTGAGGACTTTAGGCAAAGCTGTACAATTCTGGAAAAGCCTTGGGAGTGTACAGAATGGGCTGTGGAAGGTCTCCATCTCTGATTGTCTCTGACCCTCCAGCAGCCGGACGCCAAGCCACCTGCACTCTGCTACCTGACATGCTGACGGGCAGGAGCCTGTAAATTTCTGGGAGCATGGGCAAGTCACAAAGCCATTTATCTCACCTGTAAAAATGGGAGCAGAAAAAAAAAAAATGGGAGCAGCACCACCGCTGTCTCTTGGGGCAACTGCAGAGGCCGCTGGGTTTCCATTGGCCTTGGTTCCCACACAGGGTGATCTGTCAGGGTAATGACAGCCCAAATTCCTGCTCCCCACCATCTCCTCCCTCCCATCTGTCACGTGCCTATCTTGCGAAGAGGAAGCCAGAAACAGCCTATAGGTGAAAGAAGCCTCTGCCATCTTTGGCTTTTCAACAGGTAGCATGGGTGCCCTTGTGGAAAGACTGGAGAGTCCTTCACTGAAGGCCTAACACTTGCCACCCTGAAACCCAAACAGAAGGGAACCCCGGGCTCCTGCTTCTTGTCCAGGCGCCTGATTACACTGGGAGAGGTTCAGAGCTGTACCTAGGGTTCAGTCCCTGCCTTCCAGGAATTTTCGGCCTGGCAGAGAAACAACGGTAGGTACAGACACCCATGCCAGAGGGGATGGGACGCCCCATCCCAGGTGTGCGTGTCCCCGCACAAATGTAGAGGGACGCTGCTTAGAAACCCAGGTGCTCCTTCACCTTTCATGGGGGGAGCCCCCGCCAGTGGTGCTAAAGTGCAGATTCTGACTCACTGGGCCTGGGGAAGGGCTGAGGGTTTCCTTTCTAAGAAGTTACTAGGTGACAGCCATGCAACTGGCATTCCACAGACCACACTCTTGAGTAGGAAAAGCTTAGACATACAGATTTTTCACTGCATCGTGTGACCCCTTTGTCCAAGAGTTAGACCACAGAAGCACAGCGAAACCTCATAATGCTAATAAACCGGGTGTAGGGCACATGTCTGCAGTCCCAGCCCTTGGGAGGCTGATGCGGGTAGATTACCGCAGGTTCGAGGCCAACTTGGGCTACATAGTGAGTTGAAGTCCTGCCCAAACCAGGTAGCTAGACCCTGTCTCAATGGGGCTGGTGAGATGGCTCAGTGGTCTAAAGCACCTAGTAGAACAAGCTTAGCAAAGCATCAGGGACCGCCGTTCAATCCCCCAGCACCACATGCCAGCCAGCCCCGCCCCCTGGTGGGCTGAGCTGGCCACACACACACACACACACACACACACACTAAAAAAAAAAAAAATTTAGACCCTGTCTCAAAACTGAACAAAAATAATGCTAATTAAGGCTACCTTAGGGTGAACTTTTATTTTATTTTTATTTATTTCTTTTTAGGGTGAACTTTTAAAGGTGCCACATAATCATGTTCTAAACATCCCTGTGTTAAGTGTCATAGGGATTTACAGCAGAGGGGGAAAAAACCAAGCAACTCTTCACCCTCAATTACTTTACTGTTTACAAAGGAGATGAGTCATATTAAACAGCCAGAGAACAAGTCAGTGTGAGTCCACACATCTATCTAAGGTACAAATCTACATTCACAAAAGGACACAGAAAAGCATGAACCGGGCAACAGTTTGTGTTCATGGGCAGGCGTCCATGCCCTCCCAAGGGGTCTTCCTGTGCCCGCCCTGTAGCCCCTCCAGTCCATGCGCTCTGACGGTAGGGTAGCCACAGACAGGAATCAGCTTTTCAGAACTGCAGAACTGCTCACTCCTGCTCTCCCACTGGCATTTACAAGCTTCCGTGTTCCCTGCTGCTGCCCACAGGGCCTGGGAGCCTGTGGAGCTGGCCTCCCGCCTCACCCCCCCACTCTGCTTCAGCTGGGCTGGCCTGGCTGTGCTCTGATCTTCGTGGCCTGCTGTGCGCCTCCTCCTCCCTGTGCTGTGGCCTGGATGTGGCTTAACCCGATCTTCCCCAGCACCAAGACAAGGGGAGCTGCCCAGGGGTTAACATTGACTTCTGACACCCAGGAAGCCTTCCGAGGGGAAAGGAGATTGTCCCCTTCAGGAGCAGCAGAAGGACAAGGTTAGGTGAGGTGACATAGAAGCAAAAGGGTATAGGATGGGGGAGGAAAGGTCCCACAGGGAAGTTCTGGCCAGAAGGCTTTGAAAACAAAAGTCTATTCAGGATCCCATGACTAAGTTAGAAGATATTTTCAAAAGGTTACAGGGATGAAAATACAGTATGGAAATCTTAGTAACCTCTCCCACACGTCAGATCTCTGTTGTCAGCCCTCGGTTGTGTTTGTTTGTTTGTACCAGAGATTAAATGCTGAGCCTTTTACTGAGCCATATTCCCAGCCCTTTTGTATTTTGAGAGTCATGCTAGGCTGGGCTTAAACTTCCAATCCGGCTTCAGCTTCAGCAAGAGTTCAGGGATTACAGGCATGCGTCACCATACTTGGCTAGTCCTCTTTCTTTTCTTTTCAAGAACTATTAGGAGGCCAGGGAGATAGCTCAGTAGAATAAGCGCTTGCCTGGCAAGCTCAAGGGCCTGAGTTCAATCCTTGGTTCTGCAAAAAAAAAAAAGCTATTAGAGCTGGGGTATATAGTTCAGCAGCTGAAGTGCCTGCCTGGCACTGGCAAATGCAAGGTCCCGAGTTCGGTCCCTGGTACCACACACACACACACACACACACACACACACTATTTGCCAGCCAGGTTTGGTGGAGCATGCCTGTAATCCCAGCCATTAGGAGGCTGAAGAAGGAGGATCACTTCAAGTTGGAAGCCAGCCTGGGTTACACAGTGAATTCAAGGCCAACTTCTTCTACCTGGCAAGACCCTGTCTCAAAAATTGAATAAAAAGAATGTTTTTGGCTAAAGAATGAATTTTTTGTAAACTTAAAAATGTGTGTCTTGGGGCTGGGGAGAGAGCTCAGTGGAATAAGTACAAGGTCCTAAGTTCGATCCCTGATACCACCACCAAAAACAAAAACAAGTGTCTTTTTAGTAGGGTACAGTTTCTTTCCTTTTTATACCAGGGTTTTCGAGTCTCCTTGTGGAGGTGGTTTCTAGGTTCTCTCTGTCCTAAGCAAAGAAGTGGTCAAGACAAGCACACATGGTAGCAAAGTTTTATCAGAGGTAGGAAAAGACACAAGCGCTGCAGAGCAAGTTGGAGCCAAGTCAAAGTAGGTAAAGAAGCACACACCCTGTGTGCGAGAGCGGGCCTGGCTGAGGGAGGGGATCTGGGCAACTCAAACCCAGGAATTTGAATTTGACAGCTAACAGGTACAAAAGATGACTAGGGTAAGGGTGCTCCAAGCCACAAAGGGGCAGGGGCAGGGGCAGGGGGGACAAGGAGGAAGCATGATCAAGCCCACTGGAAGGGCTCTGCATCTAATTGAGAAAGACCTGAAAGGCCTTGTTGGTGGGGAGGGTAGCAGAGACGGGAGTTTGGCCCAGGAGAGACAGGATCAGTGAGTGAGGAAGAGGGTCACAGAGGGATCCAAGAATAGCTGACAGGTAGGCAGGGAAAGATAGCACAGCGGACTGAGGAAGTAGTGGGAGGGAGTGCAGGTCCAGATGATTTGCGTGGAGAGTTATCTCACTAGGCCTAGTCATCTTCTGTACCTGTTAGCTGTCAAATTCAAATTCCTGGGTTTGAGTTGCCCAGATCCCCTCCCTCAGCCTTGCCCTCTGTTTTATTTTCCAGGGGCATGGAAGCCAACCAGATGGTGGTTCAGCTTCCGCCCCCGCTGCCCCTGGTTCTCAGCCTGAGGGACTTGTATGCTTATTCTTGAATTCTTGCTGAACCTGCCCAGTCATAGCTGTCCGTTCCGTTTCCTCCTCCCCACCTGGTTCCACTTTCCCCCGTACTTCAAGACTCACTCAAGATGCATACCTCTGAAGCCTCAGATTCCAAGCAGAACGAGGTGCCCAAGAGCTTCCACCACACTGAGACACTTTCACTACACACTTCCACCCCTCGGGCTCTTGCTGGATTGTGGCCTCACGCTGGTAATTTCTTTAACCTTTCTTTACCTGACAGTGTCAGCAGTATTAATCACTGAGCATGCGCTAGCTGGGTATCTGTTTTTCACCTGGGAAGTTCATGAACTAGTGGTAACAATAACTCCTAGCGCGAAGGGTGGGTGGGAGGATTCCTTAGCAAACTCAAGGAAAGCTTGTAAGCCAAGCGTGGTAGACAACTCCTGGAATCACAGCTCCCCATCCACCCCCAAAAGAAAAAAAAAGAACAAGGAAAGCACTTAGAATGGTCCTTCACACACCATACTGCTTAGTAGACAGCAGTTATTGTCATTAGTGGAGGTGTGGGGGCACACTACACATTCCTTCCACGGACTCTCTGGCCTATGACCTAAGTAATTAGTATACTCTCTTTGTTTTGGTTTTTCTGGTACTGGGGATGAACCCAGAGCCTTCACACTGAGCAACATCCCCCAGCCCTTGTATATTGAGACAGGCTCTTGCTGTATAGAAAGTTCCTCCCTTAACCTTCTTCTTTTTTAAAATATTTATTTATTTATTTATTTATTTATTTATTTATTTAGTGTGTGTGTGTGTGTGTGTGTGTGTGGCCAGCTCAGCCCACCAGGGG
>NW_004524668.1:2620199-2629955 GCF_000260255.1 Octodon degus
GTGTGTGTGTGTGTGTGGCCAGCTCAGCCCACCAGGGGGCAGGGCTGGCTGGCATGTGGTGCTGGGGGATTGAACCGCAGTCCCTGTGCTTTGCTTAGCTTAGCTTGTTCTAAGTAGGTGCTTTAGATCACTGAGCCATCTCACCAGCCCCTCCCTTAACCTTCTGAGTGCTGGGGATTAAAGGCATGAGTTACCATGTCTGGTTCATTATACGTTTTTTGAAGTTGTGAAATATACATAACATAAACCACAATTTTAACCTGTGTGTGTGTGTGTGTGTGTGTGTGTGTGTGTGTTGCTGGGATTCAGACCCAGGCCGTTGTGCACATAACCAAGCACCCTACCACTGCAGTACACCCCATCCCTTACCCATTTTTAAGTGTACAGTTTATAGTAAACTACATTCACACTGTTATGTAGAGTCACACTGTTATACTACCAACTTCCAGAACTTTTTTTCATTGTACAAAACTGAATCTGTATTTGACAGCTCCTCATTTTCCCCTCCCCCTGGCAACCGCTGCTCTGTCTCTCTGAATTTATACTATTAGACTCTCTCTCTATGTGGTTCAATACCCATATTGGGGTATTGAACCTTGGACCTCACATGTTAACTAAATGCTCCACACCACTGAGCCTCACCACTGAGCCTCACCACTGGTACTTTTTTGCAAGAGGGTCTCCTTAAGTTTGTCAGGCTGGCCTTGAATTTGTGATTCTCTTGCCTTAGCCAGCTTCTTTTTTATTAGAGGCTCTCCTTCTAAGCTGAGGATCACTTGAGAGTCTGGATTTGAGTCCAAGCCCCAAGTCATGCTCTGAGTCAGTTGGAAATGCAGCCTCACCTCGAGGAGAATCTGTGACATATTTTACGTCTCCCATGAGAACAGTGGCCACTCCTCTTCCTGTGTGCTGTTCTCTCATTTAATCCTCAGTAACCCTGCTGTCAGACTGTCAAAAGAGTGAGGGGTGGGGTCTGATTTCCCAGCTCAGTGTCTGGTACAGCATAAGGTTCAATTATTGGGCCTATTTGGTGTCTTTTTTATTTTATTTTATTTTTGGCAAAACTGGGGATTGAACTCAGGCCCATGAGCTTGCCAGGCAAGTGCTTATTCTACTGAGCCATCTCTTCGGCCCCTATTTGATGTCTTTAAATGAGGTGGGTGATACTAAGTAAGTTTATTGTACATTTTTATTGCAATTGTTTTTTTTTTTTTTTTTCTTTTTTTCCTCTTACTGGCAATGCTGGGGATAGAACCCAGGGCCTTGTGAATGCGAGGTGAGCACTCTACCACTGAACTACATCTCAGCCCTTTTTTCAAATTACTTTTTAGGGGCTGGAGAGATATCTCAGGGGCATAAACACCTACCTGGCAAGCACAAGGACCCAAGTTCAATCTCGGGCCCCACATGCCTTGTGGTCTCGGCCCTGGATCCCCGGGGCACACTGTCTTGGCCCAGATGCAGGTGTGGTCCAGCACTCAGGAGGTTAAGCCAGGAAGATCTCTGTGAGTTCAAGACCAGCCTGGGTCTTGAATGAGCACAAGGTCAGCCCAAACTGCATAGTGAGACCCTGTGTAAAGAAAAAAAAATAAAATAAAATAAAAAATTAAATTTTGTCAAGGGTTTTGTTAAATCGACTAGGATGCCTCAAATCTGTGATTGTCCTGTCTCAGCCTCCTGAGTAGCTGGGATTACAAGCATGATCCACCATGCCTGGCTCTATTGAGCTTTGGAAAATATTCTCTTTGGGAAAAAAAACAGCAGAAATCCACAAGGCAGGCTTCCCAGTCCTCTGTGCTGCGCCCGGCTGCAGTCAGTCTGCTCTTTCCCGACAAGTGCCTCGGCTGCCTGCACTGACACGCTTCTGTTTGGTCATATGCAGGTCCAGCTGTTCTGGGACATCACGCTGTTTCACGTCTCTGGGCCTTTCCACATGCTTTTTCTCTTCCATTCCCTCCCTCCCTCTCCTCTTTCTTTCGAGTACTAGGTGTTGAACCCAGAGCCCCTTTTCCACTGAGCTGCAGCCCCAACCCTTAATTTTTTTTTTTTTTTTCTCAGTATCAGGGATTGAACTCAAGCCCTTGCTCTTGCTGGGGAAATGCTTATTCCACTGAGCCATCTCCCTGGACCCCCTTAAATTTTTTTTTTTTTTTTAATGTTGAGATAGTCTTGTTAAGTGACCCAGCCTGGGCTCAAACTTATGATTCTCCTGCCTCAGCCCCTCCAGAGAGTTAAAATTATAGATGTGTGCCACATCGTTTGACCATATGTACTATCCTTGAAGATTAGAACTTTCTTTCCTACCGTCTCCACCTCCAGAACTGCTCCATTCTTTGCAAGCCAGCACAGATGTTACCTGCTGTGGGACGCCACCTTCCCTCCTCCCCTGCTAGGAGTCCTCCCCTTCTTAGGACAGCACTGGGGCTGGAGTGACTGTGCAAGTCAGTGTGTCCCCTTGTCCTTTGCTCCTTGTGCAGTGATGAGCTTTCATCATTCTTCCTGGCAGGAGTTAAGGGAAGCCCGGGCTATTAGGACTTTCTAATGTTCCCCATCTTTGAAAATAAAGACACAACACAACAAACACGGGCAAAATTTTTAATATTTTAACTATTTAATATTTCGGTTACTAGAAATTTATAACACTATTATGCTGCTCACAAGATAACTATAAGATTTAGTAAAATACAATCATTTGCAGTATTCTACAGACTCAGGGGTCTGGCTGTAGGGCCCAAGTTGAAAGATTTCAAAAGAGGGCCTTTGATCAAACGGGAGTGTGGATCGGACGCAGCGTAAACCCTCCTTTGGAGGTAATGTTGGAGGCCTAAACTGGAGATCCTGGCCAAATGGCTCTCGGGCCCCTGTGCTGAGGGTTAGGCTGTACTACTGCCTCTGTACACAGTAGGCCCTCGTCATTTGCTGAATGATGGGAATACAGTTTTCTGAGTAGTTATTGAAAACCCACAGACAGTAAATATTCCTGAGAAACCCTGAAGTCCTGAACAATGAGGCAGGAAGCCTACAGTGACCCCAACCTCAGAGTCCAGCTGAAAGCAGCAACAGGAAGCCCCTCAGCCACTGTCTTTCCTATCCCTCTCACTTCTCCCCCTCAGAGCTCCAAATGCGGTCATGCTTTCCATCCTTTCCATCCGCTGGCAGCCTGGCTTCTCCTCCACCCTCCGGAGGGTCCCAGGTGAGGAAAGAAAAAGCACTCACTCACAGAAGGGGGCAATCAGCCAAGCTGGTCTTGGAGAGCCATCCTGCTCCAGGCAGTCCCAAGAAATAAAAGAAACAAGAAAAGGGCAAAGAAGAACTTAAAGCACCGGTGCAAGGGGGTGGGGGAAAGGCAGAAAAAGTTTAAAAAGCAATCTGCCAGAGATGGGAAGAAAAAGGGAATCCTGCTGGGCTGAAGGACTCAGGCCATCGGATCACCCTCGACCCAGTTCGATACCTGCAATTCCGAAGGAATAGTCTGAATAGATTTCTGCCCTCACTTTGTTCCTAGGAGCTGGTTACTGACCCCTGATCCAGTGATTTCCAGGAGTGGGACGCCTCAAACTTGCTGTTCTCTGGCAGCCGCTGAGCATCCCTGAGAACAGCGTTCACTTGAGCCCACCAAATTTGCCCGACTACCAGTTGTTTGAATTTTCATCTGAAACAGTGTGAGGATAAGGTGACCCCCAGATCCTCACAGCTATTGAGCCACTGATGTCTCATATTTTCAGAGCCACTGAATACACCCACAAGCCTTACTGACAAGCTCCCTTGTTACCAGAGGCAGGAGTGCATGAAGTCATCTCACCTAATCTTCACAAGGTCCTTAGGTATAACTATTCCCATTCTACAAAAAAGGAAATGGATTTAGGAGTAATTCAGAGGCTTTCCGAGGATATACAGCCTGGGTTCTAACCCAGGTCTGTCGGACCTCGATGTTCACCCTTCCCACTAAATTCCCTCTTGGGAACTCTTTTAAGGATTCTGACTTAAGTGGAGCCCAGACCAATCTTAAATGTGGTAAGAAATACAATTCTGTGGCATCTAAAGAATTCCCAGCCCTACTTCGGGGGTGGGAAGAGTAGGAGTGTGTTGCATTATACTGGGTAGAGTCCCACCAGTTTCTTTTAGACACTTGAGTAATTTAAGCATAAATAACTGGGCACTGGGAACAGGCCACTCACTAATAAAAGCATGGGCTGGAATCATGTTTGAAAAAAAAAAAAAAAAAATCCAAGCCCTTCCGTGGGTGGATGTATCTGCAAAACAAAAGAAAAGCCCCTTTCCCAGCCTAGGCAGAGAAGTCTCCTGTACAGTTAGAGACAACAGGCTTCCGGGCGCGTAGCCAAGGTTCTGGGGATATTTATAACTTGAAGAGGGTGGGAGTCCCTAATAAGCTGCTATATTCTTTTTCCATCACTTCCCTCTCCAAGACTACAGCGAGCTCAAAGCTCTTCCCCCACGCAGAATGCCTGCCTCGCCTAGTGCTCGACTTCCATTGTCTAATTCTCTCATCCTGGCTGGGGAAAGGGAAGGCTGCAAGTCCTTCCGTTCCGCGGAACTCCAGATGAATACAGTTTAGCTGCCAGTGGTGTTTAGCCAGCTACTGTGGGATCGGCCTCTGGGCCTGTGGTTTCGCTGAGCGGTCTGAAAAGTCTAAGCTTTGGGATCAGCCTACGATTTCTGGGTTTTGTCTGGAAGGTTACGGATTCGAGATATACCTGCGGGTCTGAGATCTTCGGGATCTTCCAGCGATCTCTAGAATCTCTCCAGATATCAGAGGCCGGAGGGGACTATCTGCGGCGTTGGAATCAGCCTGAGGCCTCTCGGATCTTGTAGCCGGCGATCTAGAGGATCTTTTGCAGGTCAGGAGGTAAGTCTGTCCGCAATTCGGGTTTTTGGGTTTCCAACCTTCACAAAAGGCCGCTCACCCCCGAGGACTCACTCGCCCGGCTCTGGTCCTTACGGGCCTTGGGTCCCATCCGTGCCAGGGGCTTCCTCAGGGATAAGGAAAGATTGCCAGCCGTGAGGTCTGGCCATCTCCATACACGCTCTACCCGCTCCCTCGCTTCTGATTCAATTTAAGGTTTCGTTCTTCCAAGGGGGCAATTCAGTCCCATTTCACGGGGAACAATCGTTAAACCTGGTCGGATACCCCTACAGGGTTAACACCGACCAAGCTCGGACACCCGGGTCGGGCCGCAGACCTCACTTACTAGCAGGTTAGGTGGCGCGGGGCCTTCTGGGAGTTGTAGTCGACCTGCAGAATGCAAGTGCCGCGCGAGGCCCTGGGAGTTGTAGTCTGTGCGCCGATCGCGAGTACCCGAGGCGCGGCTGGGAGGTGTAGTGCGTGGGCGGGACCCAAAGTTGAAACGCCGCAGCACACTCCCCGCGGGAGTGGGCGGCTTCTGCTTTCCCCTTTTTCCTGGCTTGTCAAATGAGAGCTAATCACAGTGAATCTCTGCACAGGCCAGCACCTAAATTAAGTCTGACATCACGGATAATAAGATCTAATTCAAGAGAAGCTTTGTAGGAACGTGAGGAAAAGTAGAGCCACCTCGCTAGCTTAATCACACCGTGGTCTCCAAGAGAAAAAAAAAAAAAGCGGGAGATACTCGGCCTCGGCAAGGAGCATACGCTTCCTCCTTCACTCTTTTGTTCTTTTCCCTCCTCGCCCTGGCCCCTGGCTGGCCTTTGTACGCAGGAGTGGAACTCCAACTCCCGGCAGGCTACCGGGCGGGCGCAGGCGTGGTAGGGCTGGCCGGACACGCTGCAGCGGGCGGGCCGGACGCTCGGCATCTGATTGATACAGTGTTGCGCGAGTGTAGAGAGCTGATTGGCTGGTGCAGCTGCCGGAAAGGACTCAGCCTCGAGATGGAAGAGCAGAGGCGTTCGGTAGGCTGGAGTGAGAGCCGCCTCCCTGAGACAGCATCGGGCTGACCCCAGCCCGGCAGGGATCCAGCTGGGGAGGTGTCCTAGCCGGTTGTGGCACTGCCTTCCCCTAATGGTGGGCGACACCCAGAGGGCCGGTCACACTTGGGGTTCAGCTGGGAGAGTGACCTGGCCCCAGAGCAGGGCCTTCCCCGCCCGCCTGGCGAACAGAACTCCTGCCCTGGGGAGCGGGCAGGGCCTGTTCCCCGTGCCTCACGCCCTGCTTTTCGCCTCCTTCAGCGCTGCCAGCTTGCTGCTTTTCCTGCTTTCCCAGGAGGTGAACCTTTGTAGCCGGGATGGCAGCCACCCTGCTCATGGCTGGGTCCCAGGTAAGCCAGGGGTGGCTTCTCGGACCTCGCCTCTGCTCACCCATCTCGCCAGGCGTTTCTCTATTCTGCATAACCCTGTGGGAAATTCCCTGGGATTAGTAATTTGCCTGCTTTGGTATTCTGCCTCCAAGGCCCTAATACCGGGCCAGTAGAGCCACAAGCAAGCATATGTTGAACACCTACTGTATGCCTTTCAGTGCTGGGGAGATAAAGGACAGACGAGACGGGCGCTGCCCACCTGTTCACAGTCTAAGGAGAAAGCCTCACCGGGTTAGCCGGTGATACGACGTGATAAGTACGCTATTTGCTGTAGCAACGAAGTGCTGTGATATGATGGGAATCGAGAAGTGGGGGTGACTAATTTTCTCTGGGGCGCCCAAGGGAGGAGTGGAGGGGAGCAGAGGGTGGGGTCGCCGAAGAAATCTTGACACTAGATTAGGACTGTAAAGCGGTAGTCTGAGAGAGGTAGTCCCAGAGAAGAACACAGAACATACAGGTATGGAGTAATGTAAATGTTAGGTGTGCTGTGATAAAAGGCAAGGATAGAGTACGAGGTTCCTTAGAGAGGCGGGTATATGGGACCAGAACAGAGCAGTCAGTTCTGTTTTTGTTTTTTACATGTTCTCTCTTTTTTTTTTTTTCCTTCTCTTCTTTATTTTTTTGGACTCTACAGATCAGACTTAATGCTTTTGCCTCCTCAACATTTCTAACCATGTCTGTAATTTCAAGAAGAAAAACTGGTATTAACAACTTAGATACCGAGTAGTGAGGAAGCGTTGTGTGATTTCAGGCACCTGTGACATTTGAAGATATGGCCATGTACCTCACCCGGGAAGAATGGAGACCTCTGGATCCTACACAGAGGGATCTTTACAGAGATGTTATGCAGGAGAATTATGGAAACGTCGTCTCATTAGGTAAGGATTCTACCCTCCTTCACACACACGCGCACACACACACACACACACACACACCCCTCTTATTTTGAAACTGTCAAAATGGTTTAGCACTTTCAACACAGCCTAGTTGTTAGATTTTTTTAAAGCACTTAATTGAGTTGGCTTGAGTTCAGTGCTCAGGCAAGTCTTTGGATGTGGAAACATCTATGTCATATTGTCTGAAAAGAAAAAAAATGTTTTCTGTGCGTTTTAGAAACATTGAGCTAGCTCATACCCTGAGTCATTTGCCTTTCTCCAGCCTGTTTGTACAGATCACTGACCAAACTGGTCTGACATAATGGTGCTTGCTAGGATATAAATGCCCCTGTAAATGATGCTTTCACTCTAGGGCACTAGAAAATGAGGGCGTCTGACAGGATCATAAGAGGGCAGAAGCCACCCTCTTGGGTTTGTTTTGGCTTTGGACCCCACCCTTGCCTCAGACCTTTTCTCTAAAGAGGTTCTTGTCTAAAGATGTTTTAGAGTTTATCTTAGTTCACAATGTCGTTCTAGAAGAATCTTGAAATCATATCACAAGTTCTGTTAGAAAACACCCACCTCCCCGTCATGGTCCGCAAGTTGTCTTCTTTTCTAGTTTTCTTTTGGCCTGGGTGCAACTAGAATAAACAATATAGTCTTGAGCTGAACAGTCTTTTGACTCACTTTGTCTCCTGTTAGGACTTGACAAGAGTTAGCAAGTGTTTATAGCTCTGCATAGCATCTGTCATTCATTAATCCATTTTCTGAAATCTTTAGCCCCACAGCTTTTCTCAGTACAAAAAGCAATTTGAGGTTTTTTGTTTATTTGTTTTTAACTTGTTCTCTTTAATGTTTCGTGAGTTTTTTCCATTAAAAAAAGCAACCATTGGCTGAGCATCTGCCTGGCAAACAAAAGGCCCTGAGTTGGATTCCTGGGATAAAACAAAACAAAACAATCATAAATTTGGGCACAAAAAAAAGAAAAGAAAAAAATAAAATAAATCTGGGCATGGTGTTGCATGCCTATAATTCCACCACTGAGGGAGGCTGAGGCAAGAAGATTACTACAAATTGGAATCTTGCCAGGGCAATTCAGAGAGGCTCTGTCTCAAACTAAAAAAAAATAATAATAATTAAGAAAGGGGCTGCAGATGTAGAGTGGCAGAGTGCACCTGGGTTTAATAGCCCATGACACAAAAACAAACAAACAGGGGCTGGTGAGATGGCTCAGTGGTCTAAAGCACCTACTTAGAACAAGCTTAGCAAAGCACAGGGACCGCGGTTCAATCCCCCAGCACCACATGCCAGCCAGCCCCGCCCCCTGGTGGGCTGAGCTGGCCACACACACACACACACACACACACACAAATAAATTTTTTTTTTTTTTTTTTTGTGGAACCAGGGATTGAACTCAGGCCCTTGCGCTTGCCAGGTAAGCACTTATTTTACTGAACCATCTCCCCAGCCTCATAAATAAAATTTTTTAAAAAAACCAAACAAACATAAACCAGGTGTACTAGTGCATGAGTAATCACAGTAGTATTCAGGAGGGTGAAACAGTAGAATTGAGTTAGAAGCCAGCCTGAAATTGTGAGATCTTGTCTCAAAACAAAAATCAAAGGGAAGGAAACCCTAAATAATGTTTTCTTCCCAGGTCTATCATAGTTTATAATCCCAGAGTGTTTTTTAATCTTTTATTTATTTATTTGGTACAGGGTCTCTTTGTGCAGCTCCAACTTATAGTGATCCTCCTGTCTCAGCCACTCCACTGCTGGGATTACAGGTGTGCACCACCATGCCCAGTTTCAGTGGCCCACACAGCATGCCCAGGGTTCTGGGGCCTGTGGGGCATTGGGTACTGGGGATCAAACCTGGGTACTTGTACTTGTGAGGCAGGTGCTTGAACTGTGGAGCTATCTTTCCAGCCCCAACCCCAGGTTTTATACTCAGTGCAACAAAAAAAAAAAAAATCAAGAAATGAAATCTTAAAAAGTATAAATTTGCATTTTTCTTATCTAGCCAAAGGAGCATTTGTTAGAAGGATGGGAGTACCAAAAACTGGTTTCTTGCCCAAGAGATTATTTGGGAGATGGTCAAAGAATATTTACAAGGCTTCATTACCTTTAATACATCATCAGTCATTGTGGATTTCTAATAAGATTTCATTTGTACCACTTTTTAAGTTTATTTATGGCCCTTTCTCCCAACATATCTTAAATTGTTTTTCTAAAATGTATACAAAGAAATTCAGTTTAGAAAATAGAGTGTTAGGGCCAGGGAGATAGCTCAGTAGAATAAGCATTTGCTTGGCAAGCACAAGGTCCTGAGTTCAATCCCTAGTACCAGAGAGAGGATGCACAAGGTCCTGAGTTCAATCCCCGGAGAGGGGTTGGGGGGAAACATTGATTTGGAGCCAGGGAGATGGCTCAGTGGAATAAGCGCTTCCCTGGCAAGCACAAGGGCCTGAGTTCATTCCCTGGTTCCACCAAAAAAAAAAAAAAGAAAGAAAGAAAGAAGAAAACGAAGTGTCTGGTAGAAAGTTCCTTGTAGATGTGATTGTATATTTTGATTTATGCTTGAAAACT
>NW_004524668.1:2630055-2630637 GCF_000260255.1 Octodon degus
AAAAAAAAAAAAAGAGCGACAAAAAGAAAGAAAAAGAAAACTATGCAATATACTTAGTACTAAGAATATGAACCAGGGATGGGGTTATACCTCAGTGGTATCCTGTATGCTTAGCATATGTGAAGTTTGGGCTCAGTCCCCAGCCCCATAAATGTATGTATATATGCATACATGTGTGTGCATACGCATACACATGCAGCCCAAACAGGGAATGTTCTGAGCCAATATCTTTTTTGCCTTTTGCAACCTCCCCACACCCATTTTCATTGGAAAGTAGCAAGTGATATCCATCATCACTTTTTCTGTCAACAAAGATTTGACACATAGCTAAAAATTTATTCTTCTCCGTACCATCATAGTAGAGTTCTTAGTAAATACTATATAATAGTAGTAACAATGAAGCCTTAACAGGTTGAACAAAATGTACACCCAAAATATATAGGCTCTTGGCTTTTAGGAATTTTTTAAATTTTATTTATTTATGGGGGGGGGCAGCTCAGCCCACCAGGGGGCGGGGCTGGCTGGCATGTGGTGCTGGGGAATTGAACCGGGGTCCCTGTGCTTTGCTAAGCTTGTTCTAAG
>NW_004524668.1:2631600-2637351 GCF_000260255.1 Octodon degus
GTGTGTGTGGCCAGCTCAGCCCACCAGGGGGCGGGGCGGGCTGGCATGTGGTGCTGGGGGATTGAACCGCGGTCCCTTTGTTTTTGCTAAGCTTGTTCTAAGTAGGTGCTTTAGACCACTGAGCCATCTCACCAGCCCCTCTTTTTATTTTAAAAAGGAAAAAAAAAAAAATTCAGAACAAGATAATAGAAAGGTAGCAATGGTTACATTTTTGGTTTTTTGGAGACAAAATTGATTATGTAACCAAGGCTGGCCTCAAACTCCAAATCCTTTTGCCTTAGCTTTCACAATGCTGAGATTACAGGCATGTGCCACCACACCTGTACATTTTTAAAGAATCATTAACTAGTAATGCAGAACATGATTTTTATTTTCAGATAGACCTTGGTTTGAACCCTGTCTCTAGCATTTATTTACTGCTTTGAATTAGGCAAGTCACTTGTTAAGGTCATAAATTTCTCTTTTATAAAATAAAGGTCATCGTGATGTTTGACTCTCAGGGTGGCTGTGATTATGAATGAAGTAATTCATATAGAGATCTCAGTGTACAATTAGGTGTGCAACAGATTGGTAGAGTATTTGCCTAAGACACATAAATTTCTAGGTTCAGGGACCGGGGAGATGGCTCAGTGGAATTAAGTGCTTCCCTGGCAAGTACAAGGGCCTGAGTTCAATCCCCAGTTCTGCCAAAAAAATAAAATAAATAAATACATAAATAAATAAATAAATTTCTAGGTTCTATCTAAGCACCAAAAGCAAACAAGAAAAAAAAAAAAAAAACATAGATACAAAATGAAAACCTCAAGGGCCAGTGAAATAGCTCAGTGGACTAAGCACCTGCTTTGGCTAGCACAGGGACCAGGGTTTGATCCTCAGTCCCATGCACTGCGCACACCTCGCCCCTGGGCTGAACTAAGCTGGTGACCCAGCCTGGGTGTGGTGGCACACGCCTGCAATCCCAGCACTGGGGAGGCTGAAAACAGGAAGATCACTACAAGTCCTAGCTATGTAGTGGGACCCTGTACCAAATACATAAAATGATAAAAAAAAAAAAAAAGAGAGAAAGAAAAAGAAAACCTCAGTGTAGTACCTGGCATATGGTAGGTAATTTATTTGTATATTGACTTGTATTATTATTTACCCTTTATTATAGATTTTGAAATCAGGAGTGAGAATGAAGTGAATCCAAAGCAAGAGATTAGTGAAGATGTAGAGTTTGGGACCACGTCCGAAAGGCCTGGTGGGAATGTTGAGGAAAATCCTGAAAGCGAAGAGACCTTTGAAGGTGGAGACAGATCAGAAAGACAGTGGGGAGATTTGACTGCAGAAGAGTGGGTGAGCTATCCTCTCCAGCAAGTCACCGATCTGCTTGTCCACAAAGAAGCCCACACGGGCATCCGATACCACATATGCTCTCACTGTGGGAAGGCCTTCAGTCAGATCTCAGACCTCAACAGACACCAGAAAACCCACACGGGAGACAGACCTTATAAATGTTACGAATGTGGAAAAGGTTTCAGTCGTAGCTCCCACCTCATTCAGCACCAGAGAACACACACTGGGGAGAGGCCATATGACTGCAATGAGTGTGGGAAAAGTTTTGGAAGGAGCTCTCACCTCATCCAGCACCAGACAATCCACACTGGTGAGAAACCACACAAGTGTAATGAGTGTGGGAAAAGTTTCTGCCGGCTTTCCCACCTAATTCAGCACCAGCGAACCCACAGTGGGGAGAAACCATATGAATGTGAGGAATGTGGGAAAAGCTTCAGCCGGAGCTCCCACCTGGCTCAGCACCAGAGGACACACACTGGTGAGAAGCCTTATGAGTGTAATGAATGTGGCCGAGGCTTCAGTGAGAGGTCTGATCTCATCAAACACTACCGAGTGCACACAGGTGAGAGGCCCTACAAGTGTGATGAATGTGGGAAGAATTTCAGTCAGAACTCTGACCTTGTGCGGCACCGCAGAGCCCATACAGGAGAAAAGCCCTACCACTGTAATGAATGTGGAGAGAACTTCAGCCGCATCTCACACTTGGTTCAGCACCAGAGGACCCACACTGGAGAGAAGCCATATGAGTGCAATGCTTGTGGGAAAAGCTTCAGCCGGAGCTCTCATCTTATCACACACCAGAAAATTCACACTGGGGAGAAGCCCTACGAGTGTAACGAGTGTTGGCGAAGCTTTGGCGAAAGGTCAGATCTCATTAAGCACCAGAGAACCCACACAGGAGAGAAACCCTATGAGTGTGTGCAGTGTGGAAAAGGGTTTACTCAGAGTTCCAACCTCATCACACACCAAAGGGTCCACACAGGAGAGAAGCCTTATGAATGTACCGAGTGTGAGAAGAGTTTCAGCCGGAGCTCAGCTCTTATTAAACATAAGAGAGTTCATACCGACTAAGTCTTTTAATTATGATGACTGAGAAATTCACTTAAAGGTACAGTTTTATTTGCTATCAGTGAGCCTCCTTATAACGGAGCTCCCTACTGACTTATGTTAATTGAGTCACAATTTCAAACATCAAAAAAGATAATCTTTTCGAAATTCTGACCCACTTCCTCCAAAATAATAATTTTTGTCCACTCAGTATCAATGGATTACTTCATCAAATCAGCCCCACAAATAGGTGGAAATCTGAAGATCTTGGGACAAATGCTGGTGCATGCTGAGGCCTGGACGTGGAGTAAATCTTTAAAAGTTCTTTCTCCGAGCCGAGGCCTTTCTCCTAAATTCTGCTAGGAGAACTATAATAGGATGGTTCTGGCTGCCTTGGGAAAAGGTGACCACACTCAGCCTGGCTTGCCATGTTTAGTCACACATCGTAGTAGTTGGGTACACACTTCTACTCCAAAGGGCTTTTTCCTTGAGTTGCTCACACATTTGTATCTTTCTGTCTTCCTGAGAGCAGAATTCTGCATGGTGAAGGCAATGATCTCAACTTTTCTCCTTCTGTTTCTACTTAACTAGTTTAAATCTTGCATCTTTATGAAAACCAACAGAAGATACAGTGTGAAAAGCAAAATGAGACACAGGTTTGAGGACCAAGGACCCATCGATGGTAGTGACTTTAGAAGAAATGCCCATTGCTGTCATTAATCAGGTTTATGCAACGGAAGGGAACATTGTAGGGAAGATACCGTCAAGGCAGCGTAGGGCCACACCTGATATTGGAATGAAAGGAACAAGTGGAACTGCCACCTCCTGGGAAGGAAGCACAGTCCTCTCTCAAGGGACATGGTTCATTTCTGTGTGTGTTCCACTTTAATCTTTATGATTTGTTCTCCCTGTACTGCTAACTATAGGGTTTGCTAGGGCCACATCTCAGTTTTTATCTTAGCTTGAGTAAGGGCATGTATATGTACAGTGAAATGTGTATTCCTTTGGATTTTTAATAGCAGAAACTGAATTCACAAAGAATAAGCATGTTCTTGGGTGATGTGAATCACGTGACAGAACTAATAGAACTCCAGAGTGAGAAATGTCTCTCTTCCATTTGTTATGGAAAAAAAAAAAAAAATTTAAACACTAGTGCTCGAGTATGCACTCTTGTAAAGTTTGTCTTTACTGTACAGAACTAAGCACTTGTTTGTATGCACCCATCCGTTGTGAATGGTGAAGCCTGGACAGATAGGTTGATTGTCCTGTTCTAAGACTGATTGTGTTTTATGTCGATGAAGGACTCATTGGCATAATCAGCAGGAATTAACAAACCTAAGTAGGAATGTATTTCTCTCCTTCCAGCCTACAGATATAAGTGGTTAAAATAATTGACCCAGTCTCAGCCTCCTAATGTCAGTTCTTCTTACCTCTGCTTGAGTAGGAATTAATATATATTCCAAATGTGTTTATTCAGTCCTGTGGCGATGGGAAGGAATGGGTGCTAAGGAGCTGAGACCGAAGGAATATATTTTCTTCTGAAAATGTCTCAAACGTATATCTGCTGTGCTTTATTGTGAATGTTATATAACATTTTAAAACTTTTTCCTCCATAGCTCTTTGGAATTTGGTGATAAAGGAGCCAGTGGTCTCTCTTGAGCAGTGTACCATAGTCAGTTATTGTAACCCACAGCTGGGTGATAGTGTCTCACCTGCAGATGACACAACCTCAAAAACAAAACAAAGCACACTCCAAGGAGGTTTCCTCACATTGCCCCCCCTGTTTAATTACAAACTTGGGGCAGGGAGCATGGTTTTTGTTCTATACACAAGCTAGCCGGCTGTGGGTGTTCCTATTTGAATTGCTGGATGCCATAGATGTTCTTGGTAACTAAGCTCAACTTTGTCTTCTGTATCAGTGTTGCCGATGGTAGTTATGAATGGACTTCACTGTTTTCTGAATGCATCTCTGAGCCACTACAAGTGTCAGCTTGGGAGTGGCAACAGAGGACCTCTCTGTGACCTGAGCGTATTGTTTCCCCTTCTCCGCTGCTGCTCTCCTGCCCCGTCCCAACCTGTTCCTGCTGCTGTTTTTTGGCTTCTTAGAGGTGAAGGGCTTAAGAAGAGACTTCTGAGTCCCCCAGCCCTTTCTTTCCATACACGTATGCTCCAGCTGGGAAGTGGAAAGGGCAGCGGCCTCCCCAACCCTTCTCGTTCTGCTGGTTGCTGCCGTTTGATGTGCCGAACTTCCTGTAGAAGTCATGCAGCAGAAGCTCTTCGCTAATGGTTTTTGCATGCCTTCTGCTCCCACGTCCTTGGCTGCTTCTGCGCATACCCCAAACTCTGTGCCTGTTTCCTATGGTTGTGCAGAGTGAGTGAACAAGTCTGTAGAACAGTTTTCCTTATGGTATTGGCCACAGTTATCCTAGTGTTGAACTACATCTGTATTATTCTAACAATATTCTCTAATTAAAAGTATTTTAAAATCAAAACAAGTGAGGATTCTTTTAGTAATCTAGCACCAATTCATAGGAGGGCTTTTCATCTGATTCATTAAATTTGGTTTTTTGGTTTTTTTTAGATTCATTACATTTGGACCCGACTGTCTTTACATGGATGCTTTTTGTACAGATGTACAGATACCATATGCGTTCTTGTGGGAATTTGGGAGTACTAGTGTCTCGAGCCCTTGGCTAGTGCTATATCTTGAGAAGGTGCAAAAATGTGGACAGTTTTCCATGAAGGTTGTGCTGGTGGAAAAAGGAACATGGAAACCTTTGGTATGGATGATTCGTTAGCTTTAGAGGAAAAAGGAAAAAAAAAAAGAAAAGAAAAGTGAGATAAAGCCTTGTTGGCTTTTTGGGTCGTGGGTGATACTGGAAATTGAATCTGTGCTAAGCAAGTGCTGTACCACCAGGTTACATCCTCAGACACTTCCATCCCTCCTTTTCAAACTGCATCATGCTGAGTTGCTCAGGCTGACTTCAAACTTCTTCTTTTTTTTTTTTTTTTTCACTAAATCCAGTTTTATTTTTTTAAATTTTTTTCCATAATTTTATTGAGAAACAAATAGCAATGAGACAGTTTCAAATCAAATTAATGGCTGAAGGACTTTTTTTTAAAGTTACATGATTTATATTCTATCAATTGAGAAAAATATCATTGAGATATAGTTATGTGCCCATAAATATTTGACTTCAAACTTCTGAGCCTCCTGCCTCACTGGAATTACAGGTGTGTGCCACTGGTCCCTCTACCTTATTGCTTTAAGGAGCTGGGTTTTTTTGTTTTTTCATTTTTAAAAGTATTGATCTTGCGGGGCCGGGGAGGTAGCTCAGTGGAAAAAGCGCTTCCCTGGGAAATGGAAGG
>NW_004524668.1:2638521-2639953 GCF_000260255.1 Octodon degus
AAAAAAAAAAAAAAAAAGTTTAATCTTCCAGTTTATCCAAAGGTGATTGTGGTATCTTATTTTTTTCTTCCTGGCAGAAATTCAGATTGGGGACCAGGGAGATGGCTCAGTAGAATAAGTGCTTCCCTGGCAAGCGCAAGGGCCTGAGTTCAATCCCTGGTTCCGCCAAAAAGAAAAGAAAAAAGAAAAAGAAAAATTCAGATTGATGGCACCAAAGTCTCACTCTGAATTTCAGTAGCCCTTGCAGCTGCCTTCTAAACGGTTCCAGATGGAAATTATTGAGACAGCTCTAACTCCAACCCCACACTCAACTTGCTCCTTTCCCCACCACTCCTGCCCCCTGTTCTTGTCTCTCTCACTTGGTCATTGCTTAGTTCTCCAAGACAGACTTGAGCGTTATCCTTAATGCCTGTTCCTTTAGCCACCTCCTCGAGTCAGTAATAGGCATCAGTTGTGTGATTAGTCCTCTGGTCCCTTGCATGCCATTTCCCAAATATTGCAAAACCTCCCTCCCTTCTAGTATTACTACTTGACTTTGGGCAGTTACTTCGTTTTCCTCTTTCTTGGATTCCCCACTTGAGACAGGGTCTTACTATGCAGTTCAAGCTGGCCTTCAGCTCACTGTGTAGCCCAGGCTGGTCCCAAACTCACAACAGTCCTCCTGCCACAGCCTCCTGAGTGCTGGGATTACAGGCATGTGCCACCACGCAGGGCAAGAAATTATTTTTTAAAGAATTTAAAAAAAAATTTTAAAATGTATTTATTTATTTGGTACAGGTCTTCCTATGCAGCCCAGACTCTTAGTGATCCTCCTGTCTTAGCCTTCCCAGTGCTGGGATTACAGGCAGGTGCCACTACACCTGGGGGCTGGCTCAGTTCAAGCATTCACGTGTACTGGGTTAGAACCCAGGTACTTGAACTTGCCAGGCAGGCACTTAGCCCGCCAAGCTATCTTCCCAGCCCCCATAAATAAGAAATTGTGTCTTTGTATCTTCCTTATCAAGTTGCAAAGATGAAATAACAGCTCAGAATACTAGCAAATGTTTAGATAATGACTGGGAGCATAGTTTGCTTACTGAAATGACCATCTAATGAGTCTCCCGTCCTTTGATCCCCTTCTCCTCCCTTGTAGCTTTCAAGATCTTTCTGAAAGGCAAATCCCTTTAAGCTACTCTTCTATGCCCTCACTATTCCCTAAGTTCCATTCCGTGTACCAGGGTTGGGGTGGTACTCGGTGGGAAGAGCACTTGCTTAGTATGCATGAGACTCTGGTTCAGTCACAAAAATAAATAAGTAGATTTCACAAATAATCTCACGCAGGGCTGGTGAGATGGCTCAGTGGTCTAAAGCACCTATTTAGAACAAGTTTAGCAAAGCACAGGGACCGAGGTTCAATCCCCCAGCACCACATGCCAGCCAGCCCCGCCCCCTG
>NW_004524668.1:2640323-2642333 GCF_000260255.1 Octodon degus
CTGCTTTACCTTTTTATCTCTATAAACTTTGTGTATTTTTTTTAAGACAGGATCTAAAAAAAAAAAAAAAGACAGGATCTCTCTGTGTAGCCCAGGCTGGTCTTGAACTCACAGCAATCCACCTGCCTCAGCCTCCCAGGTTCTGCGATTACAGTCATATGCCACCATGCCCAGCTAAATTTTGATACCTTTGAAGTCGCCATGTCTAGCTCACTATTGTACTCCTAGCAAATGTTTGATCTACTGTAGACAGGCAACAAATATTTCTTGAATAGATAGGACAATATTATAAACTTTATTTTCTTTAAGTAAAGCTGGTGATCTTTTTTTTTTTTAATTTTTGTGTCCTTAGTACAGGATCTACAGGGTCTCACTACACAGACCGGATTTCTAGTGATCCTCCTGTTTTCAGCCTCCCATGTGCTGGAATTACAGGTGCACATGCCACACGCCCAGTCTCAATCACTGTCTCAGCACATCCTGGGGTCGGGACCGGCACAGCATGCCATTGAACCTGCGTCCCTAAGCACGCACTTTCATCTGCTGAGCTATCTGGCCGGCCCTGATGATCTTATTCCTGACTTATGGTTACACCACCACGCTACTCATTAAAAAAACAAAAGCTGTAGAAATTCTCGAGGTGGGGAGATGGCTCAGTAAAATAAGCGCTTCCCTGGCAAGCACAAGGGTCTTGAGTTCAATCCCTGGTTCTGGAAAAAAAAAATTCTCTTACTGGTACATCAGGTGAGGACTTATGCAAGAGCAAGAAGGTGTGCCCAGAGGTGGTGTGACCCATCTAAGAGCATCACCCCCCCCAGTAAAGCTGGGGTGAAGGCAGACTGACTCCTGACTGCTCCTGTACTTAGTTCTGAGTCACTGTCATCTTCAGACTGTTGTCTAGGAATAGGGCTTCCTTGGCAGCTTGGAGCTGTGTTGCAAGGTTGGGTCTCAACTGGAGGAGCTTGTACAGGAGTCAACTGTTGGTCATTGTAATCGTCTTCCTCTTCCTTTTCTTCTTCTTCCTCCTCCTCCTCTTCTTCTCTCTTTCCTCCCTCCTTCCCTCCCTCCCTTCCTTCATTTTTTTTGTAGTAGGAATCACACTTAGGACCTTACACTTGCCAGACAGGCACTGTGCCCCTGACCTAAGAGTTTGGCCTTTGGCCAGTCTCTGAATTCTCTAATATACATATTTAAACAAATGATGATCAATCTTTGGAGAAGGCTTGAGACTCTCTCTCTCTCTCTGGCTCCCTCCTCCTTCAGTACAAGGTATGGGACCTAAGGCCCTTGCCCCTCCAATTTTTTAATATTTCACAGTCTAAGTTGCTTTGTCTGTGCTCGAACTTGTGATCTTCCTGCCTAAGCCTCCCATAGTGTTATTGGTGTGCTCTGCCACATCTCACTCTCTGCTTAGCCTCTTAATAGTGTCATCCGGGGCTGGGGATATAGCTCAGTGGCGTAAGTGCTTGCCTGGTAAGTACAAGGTCCTGAGTTTGATCCCTGGTACCGCCAAAAAAATAAAAATAATAGTGTCATCCAAAGAACTAAGGTTCTAAAGGATGATGAAATTCAGCATTCTGATAGGATTTTTACCCAAGATTTCCTTTTATTTAAACCAGGGATCAAACTCAGGACCTTGTGCTTGCCAGGCAGGCACTTATGCCACTAAGCTATCTTGCCGGCCCCAAGATTTCCTTTTCTAAATCTCCACTTTTGTAGCTCTTGAGGCATGAAACTTCAGTCTTCTATTTTTAGGCAAGGGAGGGAAGAAGCAAGTTTTCTGGGCTTCATGGTTGTTTGCATACATGCACCCTGTATTGGAGTGGGCTTTACTCCAGGCACTGCCGCTGGTGGTCCTGCTCTGCAGAAGGCCCTGACTTGGCCCTCCCCCAGCTGCCGCTTTTCTCTGCAGCCAAGAGTAGATACCCATCCAGAGCTCACTGTCCTCTCTCCTTTTTCCACCATGCTCCCCACATTGAACCAGGGCTTTCCTTTTTTTTTTTTTTTTTT
>NW_004524668.1:2643483-2645140 GCF_000260255.1 Octodon degus
TTTTTTTTTTTTTTTTTTTTTTTTTTTTGGTGGTACTGGGGAACTGAACTCAGGACCTTGCACTTGTTATTTTCCTTTATCAGTACGTGTTTGTAGAACATAGACATAATGACTACATTCATTACAGGGAGCTATTACATATAGGAAACATATCTTAATTCTTTTTTAAATCCCTCTCCCTTCCAAAATCCAGACTTCTGAGGTGAGTTGTTGGATAGATGAAGTTACTATTTGTGGAACCAGAATGCACAAAGAAGAGTGTGGGATGGTGCCAAAGGCACCATTAAGGCATTAAGGTATTTGGCAAAAGTCTGTGGAGCACCACATTCAATCTTTGGCATAAGATTGAAAGAGACACAGATTCTGCCCTTGGTGGGCTTATGTTTTGAGAGGGTACTAAAGACATATTTATATCGAAGTGGTAACTAGTACTATGAAAAAATGAGTGAATGAGGCTGCTTTTGGGGTGCTGTCCAGAGATACCATCTGATCTCCAGAGCAGTTCTGTGGGAGAGCCTTTGCCTAGCTTGCTGGGTCACCCCCAGACCCTCACCTCCATGTGAGGTGCCATCTGAACAGAGTGCCCACTGAGTGGACCAGCAGCAAAGTATTCTTAGTACTGCATTTTCTGAAAAGCAAATGGAAAGGTGCTGAGGCAGCAGATGGGACCAGGAGGAGCAACCACGGATTGTGTGGGTAGAGCTCAGTGAGGAAGAGATTCAGTGCCCAAAGATTAAAAAAAAAAAAAAAAAAATCACCTCTAGAGGCCAGTGGCTGAGTCGGAGAAACCTATTATGTATTACCATATACCAAGCAGGCATTTAAAAAAAATATAAATCTAGAGCTCAGGACCAGAAGTACAGCTTTAGATAAAGAAAGGGACCAGCTAGCGTGAACAGGGTACTTAGTGGGAAAACTATACAAGGAGATGGGAATGACCTGATTAAATGAGAAAACACTGTGTGGAAGGATGGAATCCTGAAGACACTGATGGACCTGGGGGCAGGGGGCAGGAGGACCCAGAGGAGGGACTGCAGAACTCAGGGAGGAAGGAGGGGAGGAGAGTCACAGGGCAAGGGATGTGTCAGTTTCAAACTATCCAAAGGCAGCAAAGATAGGTAGTGAGATTCAGTATTTGAAACTCTGTAAATGGAAAACTCTTAAGTATTACGCTTACTATTCATGGTGACTAGAGAACACATTCCCCCTTGTCTAATGGATATTTTAACTTAAAGGTAATGAGAATTTAATTATATAGTCTCTTTATCCCCATTTCTTAGTAGGTGGTTGATTTCCCACATATGCAAGCTATAGTGAATGTTGTAACCACCCGACGGCAACACACTGATGTCGAGAATAGGATGTACAATCCTGATAGAATCTGATTTGTGGAATTGTACATTTAACTTGTACTTCAATATGGATAATACTATCTTAGAGTTCTACTGGGTTTTAGTCAAAAGGTTAGAGTAACAAACCTCCATAAAAGATTTGTGCCAGATAGTTCTTCCACCTGCCTCTAAGAAAGCCTTAACATAATCAGAATTCAATCCAGGCACAGTGGTGCTCATCTTTAATCCCAGCATCTGGGAAGCTGAGGCAGGAGGATCACCATGAATTCGAGATCTGCTTGGGCTACAAAGTGAGTTCAAGGCCA
>NW_004524668.1:2646104-2655674 GCF_000260255.1 Octodon degus
AATTTTCAATCCTCCTGCGTGCTGGGATTCCGGGCATGTGCTACCAAAGGCAGCACTTCACAGGTTTTGTTTATCTCTTCCGTTGGTGTAGCCTCATGATGAATAGAATCAGGAGTTACCTTAGCGCTTGGCGCTTGGGTCTTAACTTCCGGTTGCCCTTCAATTTCTTCCTCAAAAGAGATAACATGGTAAGTACTTAACAAATGTTAAGGAAACTGGCCATAAGGGCACATGTAAATCTGTATAATTCCAGCATTCTGGGAGGTTGAGGTAGGAAGACTGCAGGTTGCAGCCTACCCTGGGCAATTTAGCGACTTAATGAGACCTGGCCTCAACAAAAGGGCTGGGCTGGGGGCTGTTAGCTCAGCGTGAAGTATTTATTTTTTTGCTCCGAATGCCTGCAGGGCAGGTTGGCTGGCTTGAATTGTGGGGATGAACCTCAGCAACCTGAGCCTGACTGCTTTGTTGAAGCAGCCACTTAAAGAACTGAGCTAAGGGGCAGGCCCCCAACGTGTAGTATTTCAATGCAATCCCCAAACTGTTTTTAAAAAGGTGCTCACATAGGCCTGGGACTTGCAACCCTCCTGCCTCAGCCTCCTAGAGAGCTAGATTATACTAGTGTGCTAGTTCAACACGTGCTTTTTTTTTTTTTTTTTTTTTATGCTCCTGAAATCCCTTCCAGTGTGTTCCTCTTTATTAATTTTCAGAATACAAACTTAAACTTGGATAGGCTGAATTAGCCCAGCCCACCTCTGGCAGGTACACTCAACATGCTGTATAAAGTATAACATTCAATTTATTATTTCTTTCTCAAGAGAGTTTTTCTTCAGTCCATTAAGCCCCAGCTCCCCTTCCATGGGCTTTGGTGCAGGTCGTGGGGCAGCACCAGCAGGTCTAAATTGGGGTGGAGTTCGGTCCTTGCGGGCTTCAGGAGATCGATTTCTGACCAGTTTGCTGTGAATGGCACAACTCACACAATAATGCAGCTTCACATACAGCTCGGGAAGCACATAACCGTCGAAGACACTCGCTTCGGAAATGTCCCTGACGGCTGCGGCCTCCACTATGTTCCGAATGACAAACTTCTTAATAGCTTTATCCTTGGGTACGCACCGGGCGCAGTTCGTGCAGCGAATAGGCTGCACATGACCGCGGCCCGTTTTGGCACGACCGTTGTTCCTTCTTTTTTTCATCATCTTGGAAAGGAGGACCCGAAAGAGAACACGTGCTTTTTAAGGGACACAGTCAAACCACGGTAATAGTTTAACAGTAATGAAATCTTGGTTCACAGGTTCTGAGATGCTTCATGCACTCCGGTGCATCTGTAAATCCTGCACACCACTTGACCCTTGCCACTCCCTACGGATGGGCAGCTGGAGGCTGGGGTTGGGAGGGAAGGGCTAGGGCTGCCTCTTCAGAAGAGAGTTAGGAATGTTTCTGGAGGGTAAGTCTGGATTCAGGTGAGGACAGGCAAAAAACCAGGAGTAAGAGAGGAGAAAAATAGGTTGAAGAGTAGCAGTTCTTAGTCAATTAAGCCTTTCCCCGGAGTGGCTCTTTTGGCTTCATTGATGGACCTATGCGCCTTACCTAATGACTATTAATCAGTTCCAAAACGGATAGGGACAGGTTCCTGCACTAACACTTGGGCTTGTCATTGCTCTTGAGCTTTGGCTGCCTTATGATTTGCCTCAGTCTATGCTGTTGTCGATGTTTGGAAAGGAGCTTGGGAGGAAAAAACCAGTTTGCCCATCTTTCCAAAGGCTGATTTTCTACACGAAATCCTTCAGCAAAACGACGAGGCAAATCAGGCTTGAATTGTATTCCAACTAGAGCCAAAACGTTGACCTAAAGAGGGAAGAGAACGCGAGGATGGGCGTGTCTGGAGCGCCAGGGATTCCCGGCTGCAGCCCCAGCTCTCGGGCGGGAGCGCCATGGCGGAGTGGGACCGGCGCGGACCGTAGGGGGCAGGCTCTGGGGCGGCCAAGCGGCGGCGCGAGGCCCAGATTTTCAGCCTCGAACAGGCGGCGGACGCGGAGGAGACACTCGGCCATCCCGGGGCCTAGTGCCCCACAGCCTCGCTACTACCAGAGACTCCCACCACAGACCCCTTTGTGTGCCTACCCCCCGCCCCGGAGGCGCCCCGGCTAGGGGCGCTGAGGGCCCTCATTGGTTCAGCCGACGGCTGCACCGATTGGCTCTCGACTCGTCCGGCAGGGGCCGCTTCTCCTCATTACTATTGGTCGTTGGAGGTGCCTATCAGGACACCTCGGGAGGTGATTGCTCGGCGTTACGGAGTCCCTGGAAGCAGTTCCGGGAAACCCCGCGTGCTGCCGGGATCGCGTCTCTGTCCATGAGGGGGGGAGGGGGTGGCGCGCGCGCCATTTCTAGTCGTTTTCAAAGCGCCTCGCGCTGATTCTCACGGGCCCGGCTGCCGGCCCCAGCTCTGCCCTGGTGAGTCTTGCGCCGGTCCTTGGGGGGAGGGGCCGGGAGCCCCGATCCGACCCGACTCGGTCCGACCCAGGCACGGCGCCTTTCCCTAGTTTCGTTTTCCCTCCGAGGCTCCGAGGGGGTGGGGGTGGGGGTGGGGATGGGCTGGGGGCGGCTTTGGCCTCCTCCTGCGTGCCGCTGCGGGCCTAGCCCAGCTGGGTGCCTCCTCGCCCGCGCTCATCCTCCCCCGCCCCTCCCGCGCCCGTTCCTCCGTCCGGCCCGCTGGGCGCCCTCTGCTCGGCCTGCCGCGCGGTGCGTGCTTTTCCCGCCTCCGCCCGCCGCTCCCTGCAGCACGGCCGGGCCGGGCGAAGAACCCGCGACGCCCGGGTCCCCATCGCTTCCCCACGCCGGGGCCGCTCGCTCCTAGCCGGGCCTAGCCTGGCCGCGAGTGGGATGGGTCGATCGGCGGGTCGGGCTTGAGGGGGTGGGGTGGGCAGAGGGCGGGGTGCAAATCCCAGGGATACCTGAGCCCGGAGAAAACTTTTTGTGTGCGAGCAGAGGCTGTAAAGCAGATTTCAGTGGGAAGCCTACCTCCCCTCTCCATCCTGCATGCTGCTACGGGCTGAGATTTGAAGGAAAAAATGACTATTAGAGGCCGTGAAACTTAGGCTTCACGTGGCGCCTGAGAGAATTCTGAGAATGTCAGAGGCGCACCAAATTGGAGCGATCCTTTTTCTTATACGGTCGTAGCCGTATTGCCAAAACTAAGTAGTAAAAGCCTTGAAAGGTACAAACCTTTCGCGTGACTTGTCAGAGATTTTTTTACTATTCTCAAGAGGCTGAATTTATGCCCCATGAGTCAGTATTAGGGCAAGGGCTTGACACTACTGAGCCGTGAGGTAACCCGCTAGTTTTCATTTCGTTGGTTCTTTAAAAGCCCGTCTCTTGACGAAGAAGTTGCAGAGATGTTCACAAAAATATCAGGAAGGAGCTAGTACTGACTTGCAAATCTCCCAGCAGCCCTTTTAAATCTTATTTAAATGACTCCTTTTTTGCAAAAAATGTTTAGGTCAAGCAACTCCAGTCACCTTAGAATATTTGCTGCATCCAGAAATATGGTTTGGCTATGTGGCATTGTGTTGAATTGACAAGAGTTTTAAATGGTCTCATATGACATAAAAGTCTTTTAAATGAGTACTTTGTATTCGGCTTGAAGAGAGGTTTTTTCCCCTTGATATGAAGGTTTTATTTTCTGGGCTCTAATTATTTGACATGTTTTGTTAAAGTTTGCAAACTTTTTTTTTTTTTGGAAAATTTTAACCCAACTTCAACTTCTGGGTCTTTTGAAACGAATTGATAGTCATGAATATTTCTATCTTGTGCTTAATACACAGTTTGTCTTTTTGCTTTATACATTAAAAAAAAAAAAACCTTAACAGATGTTCATTGAACTTTTCTGTTAAAAAAATTGCCTCTTTTCTGTAACTAGTAGTATTCCCAGGTGCAATGCTGAGAGGGTCTTGTGATACTGAGAGCTTTTGAGTTCTGATATTCTTAAGAGGTAGTATGGGGGTGGGGGTGCTGGGAGAAACAGAACTCTGTGTTCACAAAGAGGTTTTGAAGCACTTACCTACCCAGAGTTTAACCACGGTCTGCCGTCTCTGTGGACTTTAGAGAACTATCAAATCTTAATGTTTTGTGATCATGAGAGGTCATTGGTATTTATCTTAATGTCAAAGTAACACTTCCTTTATTTTCCTTTCTTTTTTCCTCCTATTGCCTCTTTCTCGTCTTGATCTTCCTTTTTCATTAAATAGTGGACTTTGAAAAGTTGTTTTAAGACCAGAGAACACTTGGTGCGCTTGCACAGTGTCTGATAAGCAGTCTGGAAGTGTGGTTATCTTACGTTGTCTTAGTGCCTTTTTAAAGGAGATTTGTATTTTCTTTATAGCTGACTAGGTTTCTTGAGTTTCTTCAAGAAAAATAGGCATTTTCTTGAGATCCTCCTTTGTGTCTTTTATTTCAGTGTGCGCTGCAATGTCATGATTCTGCTGGCTGTCATCTTCACATTATAATTTTGCCACAGACAAATGCACTTTTATTCCCAGACTTTTGAGGCAGTATAGAGACTGGTCTTGTATGTTTTTATTATTTATTCTCTCTTCAGGGAATTGGTTCATTTCAGCATAACATACAGGCTGAACATACAAAACGGTTTTTGGGGGTTAACCTCAGGAATATGACTGAAGTTTATTCAAATTAGGTAGTGTTTATCGAAATTATTTGGAAGACGTTAGTTGTCCTTACTTCAATATGTTTTTACATATTTATTTTACTGATACGAAAAATTCAATATGTACTCGTGATTTTTTTTTTAAAGAAGCATCCTCAATTATAGCTCACATTTATGTAGATTTAAGACAATTGTCTTTAGCTTTTAAACTTGGTCATTTTTTCTTTTAAATCTGTGAATGGGAATAGCAAATTAATCTTAGAGCAAAACTTAATGTGAAAGTTGTGGTTTTTGTTTTGTTTTAAGTGAGGTGAAGAATACCCAAGCCATCAGCATGTTGAACTAGAGACAACAGGGACTTACTTCACACCTATATTATATATGAAGCAGAGCCAGGAAAATTTGAAAGTTCTTAAACCTTGATTTAAGTGGTCTGTGGGTGTTCATTCTGTTTTTAAACCACATTTCTAAAAATTGTGTATGAATTGAGAGCTGAGGGGCTTTTAGGACTTTGTGGTGATTTGTTGATCTGCTCACCAGGACACAACAGCTGCTTTTGTTAATGAGCATTCTGCCTTCAGTAAATTGAAGCCTTTATCTATCCTAAGTGTACATGAAGTTCCTTAAAATCTGATGCTTCCATGTACATTTTCTACAGTTTTACAGAATTATTACTGAAAATTTAGGTCAGATACATCACCAAAGGAATAAAATATTATTTTGGATAGCGGTTATTAGCAGCATGTGTACAAATTAGTTTAGATAAATCATGCATTGTCCTACAAACTAGTTATTTCTGGCTTAATGTAATATAGCTCCTGAATTTTTTCCAGCAGCATAATAAAATGGCTAATCAGGTGAATGGTAATGCGGTACAGTTAAAAGAAGAGGAAGAACCAATGGATACTTCCAGTGTAACTCACACAGAACACTACAAGACACTGATAGAGGCAGGCCTCCCACAGAAGGTGGCAGAAAGACTTGATGAAATATTTCAGACAGGTATAATATGCATTTCTTGTTTCTGACTGGTTATGAAAGTGAGGGCAAACCACTTTGAATTTTATAGACTTTTTTAAGGTTAAATAATGCTTACTGTTTCTGATCTGTGTAGAGTTGAATATTGTTACTTTCCCTTCATTGAGGACGTACAGTATTGGGTTTGACTTTGATATTCTTATTTCATTATTTTGAAGCTTTCTTAGTGTTGAATATGCAGTCTTAGTTGTTACAGAACAGTACATCGATTTGTCTTAGACTTACCACCAACTAAAATGTATGTTTCAGTGTACCAAATTTTGTATTTTTTTTCCTTAACCGATATCAGTGATCATTTTGCTTTTACTTTTCTACTTTTATCTTTTAAAAAGTGATTGTTAAAACAGCTTAGGTCTCATTAGGTGGCATAATAAGAGTAGTTAGGCTGTATTGCCTGATAAATGTCAGACTCCTTGAGAGTTTGTGGTCTGTCTAGTGTCTAATAGACAGAAATCCACGTCTCTCCATAATTTGGAAGTGTTCGGTTTGTAACAGCTGCTTTTTTAAAAATCCAGAAGTCCCATGGTTAAGTGCTTAAGCAAATTTGACATCTTAATATGGTTGGTTGTAAGCGGTTTGAAGGTTTAAAGAGAGAAATATTTACCCTTAGGGAGCGTTGTTCGTAAATAAATGTGTCCTTGTCCTTTGGGGCCATAGATGGAAACTTTCTTCCGCTGTGTTTTATGTGCCTATACAGAGAGAATGAGAGAGAGAGACAGAGAGAGAGAGAGAGAGAGAGAGAGAGAGAGATTGAGATTGAGTGAATGAACAGAATTGTCTCAGATGTGTCTTCACTACAGTAGACAAGCTGGGTTTTATTTTTATTTTTTCATTCTTAAGAACTTTTTAAGACAAGCTGGGTTTTATTTTTACTTTTTCATTCTTAAGAAATTTTTAAGTCTGGCCAGCTCAGGATGTTTTAGACACTAAAATGATTTATAAAAATTATTCCTGGGTAATGGTCCCATTTGAAAATCAGTCCTCAGGAACCTTCTGTGACAGTCTGCCTAGAGAATTGGCAGTGATCTGCTTAGAGATGCTCTCCTGGAGAGTGTTTTGTCATTGCTAAGAGGCTGATGGTTTGGTATAGGATTGGATTGACAGAATGGATTGATGAGTGTCCTGAGTTGTGGCTCTGGGTGGTGGTATTGAATATGGAAGCAAGAAAACTCCCAATTATTCAGGCATGCTCGTTTTGAGCTTTAAAAAGGAATTTTGTAAGCTATTTTATGTTTAAAGTTTACTTATTGTATGAAATAAAGTTCTTTTTGGCTTTACCAAAATGGAGTCACTTTTGAGTTAGTTCATATGGACTTAATCTGTCAAATATTTCTATTTTACATTGAATCAATTCTGAAATAGATTACTTATACATAGAAATTATAACACAAATTTCACAGTATTAAAAAGTTCTATTTAAAATTTAGTAGATCTCTCATGGTGACACATACCTATAATCCCAGCACTTTGGGAAGCTGAGGTGGGAGGATTGCAAACCTTGAGTCCCACCTGAGCAATTTAGTGAGACTGTGCCTCAAAACTAAAAAGTAGAAAAGGCTGAAGAAAGAGCTCAGTGCAAATGCCCTGGGTTCAGTTCTGGCCACGCTCTTCCAAAAAATCCAACCAAACAACAATGACAAAAATCCTTAATAGATGTTCTTTGGAGTTAAATGTACAGTACTGCATATATGCAATTTTGTGTATATATTTCCTATGTAGTTTACTTGTAAGTCCATAACATTCTTACTATTTGAAAAAAAAAAATCGTCATTATTGACAGTGTTGTAAATGCCACAGCATCTTTAAAACTTCAGTTGTTAATGCAGAAGAAAAAAATGCCTTAAAATATGACTTTCAGAATTGATTAATCAAGCTGCATTTGAATTTTCAAAGAGTTTTAAATTATGCCTTTCCACATTCTGATTGCAGCAAAATAGATGCTCAGTTAAATGGGTTTCAATTTATCTTTGGTGCTAAGGAGGGAAAGTCTTTGACAGTTTTTGGAGAGTGGAAACAATTAAGAAAATTGGTTCTCAAATTTTTTTCCCATCTCTTAGGTAGTAAACAGCTATGGCAATCCGTAATTTGAAGGTTTATCCTTGGGAAATACAATGTGTTCTTAACCACTTTTCTCACAAGCCAGAATTTGTTATATGAATGCTTAATCTGTAGTACAATATGTACATCAGATTTAGCTTTTTAAGATTAAATACTGGGAGTTGAAATGAGTTTTAGGATTTTTTTATGGGTTGAAATTAATGTTTATAACTGTTGACATTTTATCTGTTATTTTTATAGTTGCACTCAACGTTTTTATTCAGTATTTATGTAACTGCATATGTAGTTAGTAACAGCATATACGATTCTTAATAGCCTTTTAATAGGACAGTTTAGTTTACCCGTTTTATTGCAATAATGTTACCCCATTTCAATTTAATTTTTAGGATTGGTAGCTTATGTCGATCTTGATGAAAGAGCAATTGATGCTCTCAGGGAGTTTAATGAAGAAGGAGCTCTGTCTGTGCTGCAGCAATTCAAGGAAAGTGACTTATCACATGTTCAGGTAGGTTGTTCTCAGAAATGCCTCTAAACACTTAGAGATATTTATTATCTGAAATTAATATTATCTGAAGCGACATTAATATTATCTGAAATTATTTTTTCATTACAATGCTGTTTTCTCCTCTGTTGAGGAGTGGTCTTTTTTGTTTCTAACTACCTAAAAAATTAGGAAAAAAGTATCTGTAGGCAAGTTTCAGAGGTATAAGCATAAGGCAGAAACCTCCCTCTTGCATTTTGTGTAGTAAGTTACTTTAAAAACTTAAAACCATGGTTTGATGGTTGTTACTGTTGGGTTTTTACAAGTTTGAATTGCTCAGATTTGTTTCATTTTTGCATGATCTAATCCAGGGAAGTAATTTTTTTTTTTTTTTAGAATCGGGGATTGAACACAGACCCTTGCATTTGCAGGCAAGTGCTTATTCTGCTGAGCCGTTTCCCCGGCCCCAGTAATGTTGTTGAAAGCAATACTTTTCAGCCATCTAATAAAAATAGTCCAGGTTCAGGGGCTGGTGAGATGGCTCAGTGGTATAAAGCACCTACTTGGAACAAGCTTGGCAAAGTACAGGGACCGTGGTTCAATCCCCCAGCACCACATGCCAGCCAGCCCCGCCCCCTGGTGGGCTGAGCTGGACACAGACACACACACACACACACACACACACTCTAAATAAATAAATGTTAAAAAAAATAGTCCAGGTTCAGTTAAATATCAACAAATGGAAGACTTCCAAGTTTAGATAATAACCCATAAGGTACAACCAGCAAGTATTTATTAAAAGAATAAATATTTTAAATATTTGGTCTTCATTTTTGTTTTTTTTGAGAAAGGGTCTCACTGTGTGGTTGAAGCTGGTCTTGAACTCACTGTATAGTCCAGGCCGGCCTTGAACCCATGGAATCGTCCTGCCTCAGCCTCCTGAGTTCTGTGATTACAGGGTTGTGCCCCCATGTTCCATCAAAACTTTGGGTCTTAGGGGCTGGGGAGATGGCTCAGTGGAATAAGCGCTTCCCTGGCAAGTGCAAGGGCCTGAGTTCAATCCCATTCCAAAAAAAAAAAAAAAAAAAAAAAAAAAAATCCCTTTGGGTCTTCAGAAATTTGAATTTAATTATGTATTTGATGCCTCAGAGATTCCTGGTAATTCTTTTTATTGAATTACTTGCCTCTTTTAGAACAAAAGTGCATTTTTATGTGGAGTTATGAAGACCTACAGGCAAAGAGAGAAACAGGGCAGCAAAGTGCAAGAGTCCACAAAGGGACCTGATGAAGCAAAGATCAAGGTAATACTTGGCTTGGATAATTGTGCTATTCT
>NW_004524668.1:2656034-2658050 GCF_000260255.1 Octodon degus
CTATGAAGCTCAGGCTGGCCTTGAATTTATAGCAACGCCAACTCAGCCTCCCTTGTGCTGGGATTACAGGTGTGCACCACCAGGCCTGGCCCCAGCTCCTTTCTCTTTTTTTCTATAAGGAGGTTAGTTATTTTAACCACTTCTTTCCTTTTGAATTTTCACTTAACTAGTTTATTTATTTGTAGAATGGGAATAGTAATTGTGCCTGCCTCATGGAGTTGTGAGGATTAAATGAATTAACATATGCAAAGCACTTAGAATCCTGCCTGGGATGTAGCAAGAACTGCATAATTGTGAGCCATTATCATTATTATTCCTTAGGTAAACTGCTCTGAAAGGTAAATATAAGGGTTTTAGTGAGGAACCAGTGAGCCTAGTTCCTTAGTCAAATTGATGGTGCCTACCTGCAGTGATAGACACCTTCTCTTCCCTCCTGGGGATATAACCTAGAGCTAGCTCAGTGCTCTACTTGAACTAAATGCCTAGTTTACACTTTTCCATTTGAAATAGGTATTTAATATTATTTAATATTAAAGTTGTTTGTGCGGTTTGTTTTAGATTGGCAATGTAACTTGTAGTTCCTGTTGTGTAACTAATTTATAGAGTACCTTTGTACTTCTCCCTAATCTATAAAATGGCATAAACTCAATGTTATAAAAATTTTGTTTTTTAAAAAAATTTGTTTTTGTGGGTAAGGGGTTTGAGACAGGGTATTGCTGTATAGTTATAGTTGAGGCTGGTTTTGAACTTACTGCGTAGTCCAGGCTGGCCTTTAACTCAACGGCAATCCTCCTGCCTCAGTTTCCCAAGTGCTGGAATAATAGGCTTGTACCACTGTGCCTGGAATAAAGTTTTAAAATAATGGAGCAGAGTCCTATTTTAGGTACCAGTCTTCATTTAAAAATACCTCATTGGGGCTGGTGAGATGGCTCAGTGGTCTAAAGCACCTATTTAGAACAAGCTAAGCTAAGCAAAACACAGGGACCACGGTTCAATCCCCCAGCACCACATGTCAGCCAGCCCCACCCCCTGGTGGGCTGAGCTGGCCACACACACACTAAATAAATAAATAAATAAATATTTTTTAAAAAATACCTCATTACTATTCATTGAATAGGCCTGTATATTACTTCCTTAAAGTTAGCTATTTGTGCTTGATAAAGTATGTTATAGATAATGTGTATAATTACATGGTATTACGTGTACTTCTGTGTTTAGAAGTACAGAACCTTTAGCCAGGTATGATAGCACACTCTTGTAATCCCAGCTTCTTGGGAGTAGTATCAGAGTAGTATCAAAAGTTGAAAGCCCCCTGGGTGACTTAGTAAGGCCCTCTCTCTCTTGTCTTTTTTTTTTTTTTTTTTTTTTTAATAAGGCCCTATCTCAAAATAAAAAATGAAGAAGGATAGGGATATACCTGAGAGCTTTAGAAAGCCCCTCGGTTTAATCCCTAGTTCTGAAGGAAGAAAAGGTAGATAACTTCAGAAGAATAGATGGCTTAATGCATGCATCCCTGTGGGGTCCCAGGATTGGTGATGATATCTAAAAGCTATTGTTTCTCACATTGGCAGAGTTTTAAAAACCTAAAATATAAAATTCTTTTTCTTTTTTTTTTTTTTTGGTGGAACCGGGGATTGAACTCAGGTCCGTGCGCTTGCCAGGGAAGTTCTTATTCCACTGAGCCATCTCCCCGGCCCTAAAATTCTTTTTCTTTTTAGATAGATAGTCTTTTTTGTTTTCCCTGTGTCTTTGTTCTGTAGACCTTCATATTAATGTTACTTTAGTTAGAACACAAGCTTGTTAAGGACAAAGGCATTATCTTTTTTTCTTTCTTTCTCCTAGTACCTTGTACCTAATAAAGCATTGTAAGGTTGGTTGTTGGGAAACATAAGGTTTCTTTTAAGGCTGAGTATATTTCCTAGATACCAAATATTTTGAGTCTGTACTGTGTAAGAGGCTTGTCCTGTTCTCGTGGAGCTTATGATAAACCAGTACTGTGAAACAAAGAGGGTCAAG
>NW_004524668.1:2659020-2660305 GCF_000260255.1 Octodon degus
TAAGTAGGTGCTTTAGACCACTGAGCCATCTCGCCAGCTCCCTGCTCCTGTTTTTTATTTCTATTTATAACAAAAAAATTGTACACTTAGAGATTGATTTCCCTATAGCTCTTTCTATTAAATATATGGAAAGGAGTGGTAAAATAAATGGGGATTTATTTGATTTCTCTTAATACCTTGTACTTAACAAAATGTTGTGAGGAAGGTTGGTTGTTGGGAAATGTAAGATTTCTTTAAGGCTGAGTGTATTTCCTAGGTAACAAATATTTTAAGTGTACTTATTCCACTGAGCCATCTCCCCAGCCCCTTCCCTGGCCCTGTGTGAGAGGCTTGTCCTGTTCGCATGGAGCTTGTGATAGACTAGTACTGTGAAACAGAGAGGGTCAAGCGAAGTAAAGGTTAAGTTGTGGATCTTGTATATGAGAGCAACCAGGGTGAATCTTGACAATTTTTGTCTAACTATGAAACATCCTGTGGGGGCCAGGGATTTAGCTCAGTGGCCCAGCACCTGCCTGGCAAGCATGAGGTCCTAAGTTTGATTCCTAGTACTCAAAATAAATAAGACATCTTAAGATGTACTTTTTGGAAAAGATTAACATATCGATTTCGGCCTGTGTGATTCTGTATCTGAGTATTAATGGATGTTTAATTCTCTAGGCCTTACTTGAAAGGACTGGTTATACCCTGGATGTAACGACAGGACAAAGGAAGTATGGTGGTCCTCCACCAGACAGCGTGTACTCGGGTGTGCAGCCCGGAATTGGAACAGAAGTAAGTGTTCTTTAGCAGCTTGTCAAAAATCTTTCCAGTTTGCTAGTTGTTCTATCTACTGTATGATGAGAGAATGTTTGATTGCTTTTAGAATATAGTTGTTAGTTTGAGGGTGTCCATGGGTATTTTGCTGCTGTCATAAGCAAAGAAACTTTACTGTGTAGATACATAAACACCTTCTAAAGGGATATAGAGTTCTTGGAATTGGTTATTAGCACTAAGAATTATAAGTGCTTGTTGTGATGAAATAAGGGAGGAGCAATTGTTTTCTTAGATTTTGCAGTTTGCTTGGTGGGAATTGAACCCACCAGGGCTTCATACATGCAAAGCATGAGCTCTACCATTAAGCCATCCGTCCAGACCTGTTTTTATTTTTTTAATGTCAGTAGTTTTGAACTGTGCTTACCTGTCCTTTTTGCCTTCTACCACCACATGGAATGTACTTTGTATTTACTGAGAGATATTGATGGGAGAGGGTTGCATAGGGAGGATTTGAAAGAAAAAAGCTGGGCAC
>NW_004524668.1:2661055-2662902 GCF_000260255.1 Octodon degus
TGCTGGGAATTCAACAACCCAGCCCTTGAATGCTAGGCAAGTCTTCTTCGTAAAGTCACCTTGGCCAGCCTCAAACTTTTCTGTTCTGCATGAATCACCATGCCCAGATGATTAGTACTTTTGAAATGTTGCTCAAGGTGGAGTGGTGTGGTGCATGTCTGTAATCCCAGTTGATTTAGTAGGATTCTGGGATGGCAAGGTCAAGGACTGCCTGTACAACTTAATATGGCCCTGTCTCAAAAAATAAAAAGAGCTGGTGATACAGCTCAGAGGTAGAATGCTTGCATAGCATGAGGAGGGCACTAGATTCAATCCCCACCCAGTACTTCAAAAAAAAATTGTTTTAGCTAGACAGATTGAACAATTTAGCAGGATGTTTATTTATTTATTTGGGGTAATCAAACTCAGGACCTTGCACTTGCCAGGCAGGTATTTATGCCTTGAAGCTATAATCCCAAGCCTGGATAAACTACTTTTAAGTATTGAATTAGAAACAAATAGTTGTGATGCTAATGTTATATTGTATTGTATTTTTAGGAGAAAGGTACATTTTCTTGTATATTAAACATTATTACTGTGCTTGCTTTGGAACATTATTGCATACAGCAGATATAGTTGTAAATCCTTTTGTGTGCTCGCGTGCACGCGCGCGTGTGTTTATGAATGGAGATTGGACCCAGGGCCTTTGCACTGAGCTGTAGCACCTGTCTTCCTTAAATTTTGAGACAAGAATCTGGCTAATTTGTTACATTATCTAGGTTGTGTTCAAATTTGCAAAGCCTTCTCTAGCCTCCTAGAGTTCTGGAATTAGAGGTGTGTGCCACCACACCTGGATAGTTTACAGATTTAATAACCGAACTAAGTTGATTGTAATTGTTGCTATTTATTTTGTATAGTCAGTGAAAATTTTTAGGTCCTGATTTAGGAGGTTGAATTTAGGGTCAGTGCATGAGATTGACAGTGTAAAATAAAATTGTAAGTATTATGAGATCTCCTCTTTGGATAAAATGTTCTGTAAATTAACTCTACAGGTGAGCATTAAAGACATTTTTGCCAAGCATGTTGAGACGACAATATATAGGAAAGACCGGATATCATTGTTCTTAGTATTATTGTTTTGGTAGTGGGGACTAAACCCAGGGCCTTCACACTGAGCTATGTCCTTCCCATCCCTTTATTAATTTTCAGATAGGCCCTTACCAGATTGCCCAGGTTGGGCTTGAGCTTGAGATCCTTTGGCTGTGGACTCTCAACGTACATGTATTACAGGTGTGCAGCCTGTACCCAGAAATGGATATTGATTTTGAAATGTATTTTTAAGTGTTACAGGCTCTTACATGGAATCTGGTATAGTATCATTGTATTTCCAGCTAGCATTATAAAATTGCTTTGGGACTTTGTTTCCCATTAACATAAATATAGTTAGTATCCATGGACGTTATGAGCGTTGTTATGGTTTATGTGTAGTTGTCCCCCCAAAGCCTCTTGAGTCAGGGGGTGGCTTCTGCAGTTTGTGCTTGAATACTGTGGGTGTGGATGGTGCACCTGTCCTGGGGCAGGTAATGTGCCTTACAGTGTAAGGAGGTGAGAGGCTAGTTAGCTACCCGAGCTGCAGCTGCTTCCTTGGCTCTCTTTGCTGCTGCCATGAATGGCTGTCCTCTGCCCTGTGCCACTCTGCCTTGGACCCAGCTGAGTATGAATTGAAACCTGCACTAACTTTGAGCTAAATAAACCTTTCCTTCATTTTGGGTATCAAGTATTTGTCCCAGCAACAAGAGAAGAGTAACCAAGACAGGTGTATAATAAATTACTTTTTGAGATGGGGTTTTGTTATGTTGCTCAGACTG
>NW_004524668.1:2663787-2665035 GCF_000260255.1 Octodon degus
TGTGTGTGTGTGTGTGTGTGTGTGTGTGGAACCAGGGATTGAACTCAGGCTCTTACGCTTGCCAGGGAAGTGCTTATTCCACTGAGCCATCTTCCCGGTCCCTGTTGCTATTTATTTTGTTATAGTCAATACAAATTTGCGGTATCCGGGATCAAACCTGGGTCCTTGGCACTTGCTAGGCAGGTGCTTAGACCATTGAGCTATCATCTCCCCAGCCTCAAACTAACTTACTCTTTTCCCCTCCCCTCCCCTCTCTTCTCTTCTCTTTTCTCCTTTTCTTCTTCCCTTTCTCCTTTGTTTTCCTTTTCCCTTTTCTTTCCTCCCTCTCCTTTCCCCCCTCCCTCCCTCTGTTCTTCATCTGTCTGTCTCCTTGTGTGTGTCTGTCTCTGTGTGTCTGTGTCTCTGTGTCTCTGTGTCTCTCTCTCTCTCTCTCTCTCTCTCTCTCTCTCTCTCTCTCTCTCTCTCTCTCAGCAGAGTCTCATTTTGTAGTGCAGGCTGTCTTTAAACTCTCTTATGTAGCCCAGGCTGGCCTCCTTTTGCCTCAGCCTCCCAATTGCTGGGAATACAGGCCTGTGACACCACACTCAGCCAAATCGAACTCTTAGAGAACCAGTATATTTAAGTGTTCCAAGAGTCTGACTTTGTAGCACCTCAGTTGAAGTACATATGAGTAGAAACATATATTTGTGAAATAGCAAATCTGAAGCAGCTGGATAATGGAAGAACCTTAACATGTTTCCAAAAGACTGTTCAACTTCCTGGTTATTTCTGTTTGGAGTTCTTCCCCTCTCCTTCTCTGGATGTTACTATTAAAGTACACTAAACCATGAATAGATTGTAGACAGCTAAAACTTTTTCTAAGTCTTCATGATTGAAGAAAGGAGTAGTTGTTATAGGGTTAACTAGGTTCTAGAAAGAACACTGACTGAAGACTGACTCGGAACAGTCCACATAGAGCCCGAATGGCTCCTAGGCTTACAAAAAACTGGAACATAGCTCTATTTCATTTTAGTAATTAAAAGTGAATTTAAAACCGATAATGAGAACAATGTTAGAATCACTTTTGACAGTTTTATTTCTCAGGTAAACCAATATTTTCAATCAGTGATCTATTTCTTTATGAATCCCAGTGGTTTTAAAATTGTGGGCTGTATTGACTACAGATGTGTTGGCGTTTCTTTTTTTAATTTTTATTTATTTATTTTGGCAGAATTGGGGATTGAACTCAACCCCTTGCATTTGCCAGGC
>NW_004524668.1:2665135-2665674 GCF_000260255.1 Octodon degus
CTGGAAGAATTCAGTAAAGTCACAGGTAAAACAAAAAGGGATTTAGAATTTTGTTTTGGGAAATCTGTTGTATTATTGATAAATTTTTAAGTGCAGAAAACAAGGAGATAATGTGTTGAAAATTCAAATCTTTTATATCTAAATTGTTTCCTTTTGGGTTTATAGTGGTTTAAAAACACTCCCTCATATCCTTGATTTCTTGGAATGTCACCTTCACTTGGCTCTTGGCTTTTGTCAGAGCCTTTGGTCTATGTCCCTTGGTGAATGAACACCAATGTCCCCCCCCTGCTTCTCACTTCAGGGCCAAGTGAAAGTTCTTACTCCTCCTTTTATATTGACTTGTTTAGATCTTTTCTTGAGACAGCGTCTTGCTGTGGAGTTCAGGCTGCCCTTGAACTCACTATGTAGCCCATGCTGGCCTCAAACTTAAAGTGATCCTCCTGCCTCAGCCTCTCAAGTGGTAGGATTACAAGCGTATGCCACTACCAAGCAAGTATATTTTATATTACAGATATGCATACATTAATAACAGCAATTTT
>NW_004524668.1:2667129-2668453 GCF_000260255.1 Octodon degus
ATCGAACCGCGGTCCCTGTGCTTTGCCAAGCTTGTTTCAAGTAGGTGCTTTAGACCACTGAGCCATCTCTCCAGCCCATTGTGTGTGTTTTTTACTTTCCATGAATGTGTAATAAGCTGAAAAGATGAACAACAAAAAGAACAAATATTAAACATACTGCATTATGTTAATAGAAACATATAAAGCAAACTTTTAAAACTTTTTTTTTTCTCTGTTGGGTGCTAGGAATTGGACCCAAGCCAATTTTGCAGGTTAAGGGTATGTGTTACCACTAAGCTACATTTTAGACCTTCAGACTAGTTTTGAAGTCCTCATAAATTATTCTAACCAGATAAGGCCAGAGAGCCCAGCTACATTTGAGAATATATTCAGAATTATTAGTTACTAATCGTTCTTCTTGCCTCAGTTGACAGAATTTTAGTGCTCTGACTTGTTAATGAAAGGTCTTTTTTTAATAGGGTTAGGCAGGACAATATAGCTGAAGTTTGTAAGAAATAGATTCTGACTAATTTTTGTTTGTTTGTGGCTTTTTTAGACAGAGTCAGGTCTCACTATGCCTTCTGGGCTGTCCTTTTTTTTTTTTTTTGGCAGAACGGGGGATTGAACTCAGGCCCTTGCACTTGCCTGGGAAGTGCTTATTCCACTGAGCCATCTCCCTGGCCCCCTAGGCTGTCCTTGAACTCAATCGTTGATCCTCCTGCCTCACCCTTTGGGGGCTAGGATTACAGGTGTGTGCTGCCTGTACATACCTGGGAGATTCTGGGTATTTTAAAAGAAGATATACTTGGATTGACAGATTGGGGATTTGAGAAAAAGGAGCAAAGGATGAGTTCAAGGCTTCTGACCTGAGCATCTGAAAGGATAAATTTGCGCTTCATTGAAATGAGGAAAGCTGTAGAGAAGAGCAAGTTAGCAGCCTTAGACATGTAATGTATTAGACGTCCAAGTGGAACTGCCAAGTGAACAGTTCCTTAGATGAGTCTGGAGTTCAGGGGAGAAGCCTAGGTAGAGATAAATGTGGAAGGTATCTAAAGGGAAATTATAAAACTCTACATTCATATGAAGTCTCCCAGGAAGCGTACTAGTGACTTCAACAGTGGTGCTAAGAGCCAGATTCAGGAGCGACTGGAGTTGGAGATAAGTAATTTAGACAGTAAATATATGCAACTCTTGAAGAATTTTGCTGCAAGAAGAGGCAGAAAAATGGGAGCATTAGGTAGAATGAATTACAGAGTCCAAATATATTTTTGCTCTAATTTTATTTTTCTGTCTTTTTGAGACCAGGTCTTAATTTGTAGTTCAAACTGGCCTTGAACTCCCAGCA
>NW_004524668.1:2676798-2683012 GCF_000260255.1 Octodon degus
CATTACAGTTTTTAAATGCCTTTTGAGGTTGACTGAGGCGAGGTTTGATTTGTTAACACTGTTTTAGAGCACTGTCTTTTATTGTTAAAATAATATTCCTTTACATTTTGGTCATTCAGACATAATGTTCTTTTCCTTTAAAGCTTTCATTGATCTCTTTTCTGGTTTAAGCATTTCTTTAGTTTGAAGACTGCTTCAGACTTATATTCTTCTTCTGCCCTAAGCTGACTTATTCTTAATATCTTTGACATCTGTCTTGATGACCTGTCCAGAGCCCCAGACTCCCAGTTCTGTGACCGCTCTCATCTATAATCCTTTACTGCAGCTCTGCCATCTGCAGGTCACATTCTGGATCTTGACACTAGAAATTCTGCCCATCTAAAAATCTTGATTTTTCTATCCCAGTTTGTAACTGCCTCTGCCCCTTGTGTTGGTCAGATAACTCACTGGAACAGTTATTTAACTGTCACTTTTTATTACTTACCAGCTTCTTTCTGGCTTCATGTCCATTTTCTCATTCCTTTAGCAGGTGTTTATTAAGACTTGTTCAGTGCTGGCATTGTGCTATGTACTAGCATACAGGGGGCAATGAGAGACCTATTCCTTGCCCTCAAAGAGTCTACATTTTGGGAAAGGAATTAAGACCCCAGATTTAAAGAAATATGTACACATTGTGATTAAATGCTAGGAAGATAACAATATGAAATATTTAGCTAGAGAATAGCTACTGTCCCTCTTTCTGTGGTTATGGAAAAATTTTCTCATAAGGTGTTACTTCAAGTAAGACTTGAATGGAGAGGATACAGTATATGAAAAGCAAAAGGAAGTGCAACACATACCAGCTGAGTCTTCAGGGCAAGGAATAATTCTGTATATTAAAGTAACATAGAAGGCCGTTTTTAAAAGGAAAATCACGAGATTTATATAAAGTAGAAAGTCTTAATGTATTTGAAGGCCTTAAGCAAGGAATGACTTCTGTTTTATAGTTATAAAATATTCCTACTGCTATGTGGATGGGGGCTTGGAGGTGTGGTCAAGGATGGAAGTTGATCAGCTAGGTAAGCATGTCACAGATCAGATAGCTGACTGGATGATGGCAGTAGCAAGGCGTGGAATGAAGTGAATGGGTTTGAAACTATATAGGCAAAGAGAAAGTAAGGGAGGAGATCAAGAAAGCCTCATTAGTTTCTGGCTCAGGAGTATGTTGGGTGGTATTATTAGACAGGGAAGACAGATTTTTGGCAAAGTGGTGCTGTTTGGGATATGTTTAATTTGTCTGAGACATCTAGGAGGGCATTTTAAGTGAGTAGACACTTGTGAATTTAGGGAAGTCTGGGCTAAGCATAAAATCAAAGCATTTATAAGAGGATAGATAGCTGGGTATATCTGTGGCTCATGCCTCTGTAATCTCAACACTTGGGGGACAGAGGCAGGAGAATTGGCATGAGTTTGAGGCCAGTCTGGCTATGTAATGAGTTCAAGGCCGCCCTGAATTACACAGTGAGACCCTGTCTCAAAAAAAAAAGATAGTATTTAAAACCTAGAGGTAGGGCTGGAGATGTAGGTTAGTAGAAGAGTGCTTGCCTAGCATGTGAAAAGTCCTGAGTTCAGTCCTCAGTATTAGAAAAAACCTATAACTTTTAAGTTAGATGTAAGTAAAGAAGGTTATTTGGCCATGATTAGTTGTTGAAAGTTCTTGGAATTTTGTTAATAATTTGGTTCTGAAGGTTCTTGATGGTGTTTCTAAAAATTATGAAGTTGCTGGGCATGTAGTGCACGTCTGTAATCCCAGCTCTTGGGAGGCTGAGACAAGAGAATTGCCAAGAGTTCAAGGCCAGTCTGGGCTACACAGTGAGTTTAAGGCCAGCCTGAATTATATTGTGGAACGCCTCACCCCCCCACCCCCCGCAAGAAATTTAGGAGGTCACGTTACATCAGATACTCTAAAACATTGTAGGATGTTAAGTGACAAATAACAGTAGTTGTGTTGCATATGGCTGTACCTTTAGGACCGTAAAATTTAGGGATCATGTAATACTGTCCCAAACCCTGTATCTAATTATGCTGATTTGACTGTCTACTAAGTAAGTAGTGACTCATTTTGAGGCCTTTTCAATTTTTTTTTTATTATTGGCAAGTGGATTTAGGTCTGCCTGATCACTAGATGTGTGGTGGATGCTTTTGGCTTATATATCTGGCTGTTGGTTTAACAGAGGGTTTGGTGGACGTTATTCTGTATCATCAACCCGATGACAAAAAGAAGAATCGGGGGTTCTGCTTCCTTGAATATGAGGATCACAAGTCAGCAGCACAAACCAGACGTCGGCTGATGAGTGGAAAAGTAAAAGTATGGGGAAATGTAGTTACAGTTGAATGGGCTGACCCTGTGGAAGAACCAGATCCAGAAGTCATGGCTAAGGTAAATGCAGTTGCTTGGAGTGGGGGTAGTTTTCTCTTCTATTTTATATTCAGATTAAAGTTCAAACTTTTCCATGTTTATAATACTAATTGTAGCTCTTGACTTTGTTTTATAAGAAGCTAATTTAACACTGGAGTAGTAGTCTTAGTGTCCAAACGTTAACTCTCCATTAACCACCTCTTTTCCTACAGATTAAATGTGCTAAAGGGACAGAAATTAAATCCTTTAATTGTTTCATACATACTGGGTATTTGTTTAGTGCTAGGAACACTGAGGGATACAGTGGTTTTGAAAAGGAATCCTTGACATGCTATGACTTTTATTACGTGACCGTGAGTTACATATTTTTTAGATTTATACCTAATTTTTCTTGTTTAAGTGTTCCTTCCCTCTCTCCCTTCTTTTTTCTATGATTAGCTTCCTTTAGAATGTTGTGCTTATGAGGAAAGGCAAAGGATTGTCATATTTGCTGTCGCTTGCTAATGGCAAAGTATGCATGACGGGTCCTATTAGAGGGCCTTTGGTTTCCTCCTCAGCCCTTGCCTTTCACCCTTGGGTAAGAGGTGGTGCTGTGTGTCCTGGTTCTCGGGCTTTCCTTTAGGTGACTCCTGAGTTTAAAGGAAAATAGCAGTTTCATCTTTGCTGCTTGCAGTAGATTCATTTTGGTGTGCCTCTTCCCTTCTCTGGAAGGCTATTGCTCTGTGGATGGCTGGTTAGATTCTTCTTTAGGTGAAGTTTTTATGTATTTATTTTTTGAGACGGCTTTTCACTATGTAGCTAGCCTAGGTTGCCCTTGAAGTGATTCTCCTGCCTCATTGTCTAGAGTGCTGGGATTATAGGCATGTGCTATCAGGTTGAGCAGTGAAAATTCTTTTCTTCAAGCTTTTTCTTCAAGATTTTAAGGAAGCAGATCACAACGGTGACTAGTTTGGAGAGCTTTGGTTTATATAGTGCTAATATGATGTAGTTTTGTAGGTAAAGACATTTTTGCATTAAGCAGAGAAAATCCTTTGAGAATGAACCGTAGAGGCTCAGAAATGTTGCTTAGTATCTTTTGTGTCATATTTCTTGAGTAGATGTGTCTGTAAGAAAAGGATTGGAAATCATCTAGCCTGTTGTTTTTCTTTTTCTATTAGGTTATTTTCTTTTCAGTTATTTCTTGTCAATGCAATTACAGCTCGGGTCAAAACCCTGGGATTGTTTTATTGGAGTGGATATGTCTCTAAGATCCATTACAGCTTTGAATTTCCTTATAGAAACAAAGTGTAGCCTGTGCTGCTTTTTCTATACATGCTAGGCAAATGTTCCATTGCCACTCAGTTACATCCCAAACCTTTCTTTCATAACCAAACATGGATCTTTTTTCTTTCAAGAAACTGTAATATACTATGTAAAATTACTTATTGGAAGTGTGCTGGTTTAATAGGAAGGTTGGGGTAGCTCAGAAATAAGATTGCTTGCTTAGCGTGTTCTGGTACTAATAGCTAAAAATAGCACTAAAGAAATAGTGTACATCATAAGGAAGGAATCATGTTTGTTGAAAATCTGAAGTATAATATTCTAGCCATGTGCTTATCAACATTTTTGACATACCTAGTAACCTTTCAGGTAGAAGTTAATTCTAAATCTTTTTTGATCAGAAAACCTTAAAATTTTATTCTTGTAACCATTCTTTCTGAATCAGCAAGTTTTAAAATGTAAAGGAGGCTGCTAAAAAATTGGTTTGAATAATATTGACTCCTTGGTTTTGTTTTTGTTGTTTGTTTTAATGTATTTGGTAGAGGGTCTCACTATGCAGCTTGGACTCGTAGTGATCTTCCTGTTTGAGCCTTTCCAGCACTGGGATTACAGGTGTGTTGTCACCACACCTGGTTTGGTGGCTGGCGCAGCATTTGGTACCAGAAATTGAACCTGGGTTCTTGCGTTTGCTGGACAGGAGCTTAGACCACCAAGCTGTCTCCTCAGCCTCAGACAAGTAATTTTATGTAGAACGTTACAATTTCTTCACAGGAAAAAAAAAAAAAAATCATTGTTAAGTTAAAGAAAAGGTTTGAGGCTTGCTTGAGTGGTGGTACGGTACTTGCCTAGCATGTATGAAACCCTTGGTTTCAATCCCAACATCACAAAAAAATTATAAAAATGGTGAATAGACTGGGAGGGACCTATCTAATGTAGAGGCTAGACTTCAGTTTTGTAGCATCCATAAGGGATATTAAGAAGGGAGGAGTAGAGGTGATCCTATCTTACTCATCAAGCCTTTTTAATCTGAGGCAACAGTTTGTTCAGTGGAGGTGTTAATTTTTTGCTTGAATGGATAACCTGTTTCCCTAGTTCAGACATTATATAGAGAAGTATAGAGGAAGAAGTCCTGCTTTTTACTTATCCGCGCATCTGCCCTATCCCTCTTGTCCACTGGTTAGGCACCTAGTTTCGGTAGTCTATAGTTTATCATTTTGGTGTTTCCTTAGGCAAATTCTGGCAAATGAACTTTTTTGAGTTTTTTTCTTTTTTTTTCTTATATTTCATATGAATCACTGCTGGTAGCCTCCTTTAGTCTCCTTTATTCATTGATTTGTATTTGCTTTATTCACTAGTTTAATCAGCTTTGAGAAAATACTCCATTAATATATATACCATTTAAAAAAATTAAGATGCTGCAAGTTAAACTGTGGGACAGTGGTTGCTTATCCCTTTAACTATCAGTTGTATCTCTGTTTTGGAGCTATAAATAATGGGAAAAACCATGTCTTACCTTACCAACAGTATATTCTCCTGGGAATCTTTCTGTGTCATAGAACTCTAATTTTTATGGGTACATAATGCTTCATTCAGTAGATACACCATAGTATATTTGACCAGATGGACATTTGGTTATCTAAATTTTTGTTAGTTTTATAATATTATACAGAATAAATCTTTATGTCAATTGATACAGACATTAAATATATGTTCAGAAAAGATTCTTAGGAGTAGAATTGTGGGCAAAAGGACAAACTCACCTACAATTGTTAAAATGTTTCTACTCTCCTCTCTATAGGAGGTTTTCCTTATCCCTAGCAAAATAGAGTATGGTCAAACTTTTTTGTCATCTGATAACAAATTTTGTGTCCATTACTGTTAACGATTTGGTTCTCATCATGGATGATTTTCAGCTTTTACTATGTTTGAAGGGCCATGTGCGTTTCTTTGTATGAATTGTGTACTCCTAAATTTCACTTGCTGCTGAGTTGCCCAGGTTGGGCTCAGACTCGCATTCCTTCTTCCTGTCTCCCAGAGTCTTGGGATTATAGGCCTGTGCAGCCACACTGGCTTACTTTGCCTATTTTTTATTCAATTGTTGATTTTTTTCTTATTTTCTGGAGCTCTGATACAAAGGAAAGGAAAAGTATTCTCTGTAATATTTGTTTCAGGTTTAAAAAAAAATTTTTTTTTTTAAAAATTTGTGTGTGTGTGGCCAGCTCAGCCCACCAGGGGGCGGGCCTGGCTGGCATGTGGTGCTGGGGGGATTGAACCGTGGTCCCTATGCTTTGCTAAGCTTGTTCTAAGTAGGTGCTTTAGACCACTGAGCCATCTCACCAGCTCTGTTTCAGGTTTTAAAAAACATTATTTGTTTTGATTTTGCTCATGGTACTTTTTTCCATGTAGCAACTATTTTTAGTAGTTGAATGTTTCACTCTTAAGTGAGTTATAGATTTTAAATCAAAAGGCCATTTTATTTCATTGAGCTAACTGTAAAAGAATCCATTTTTGTTTTATTCTAATACTTTCACAGTCTCTCTGTCCCTCAAGGTTTTA
>NW_004524668.1:2683112-2686364 GCF_000260255.1 Octodon degus
TAGGAATACAATAAAGAGCAAGACATGGACTCTGTAATCACTGAAGTTGAACTCTCTTGCGAGTGTCACTGTTTCCTGATGATGAAATTGAGACCTGCTGATGAAGAAATTTGCTCCAGTTAACTGTGGTATAGATTTGAAGCCAATACAGCACCCTTCGTTTTTTTTTTTACCACCTTCATAGCTGTCAACCACCATCATAGTATTCATGGAACTGCCCTGTTAACCTGACTGATAGGTCTGTTTCTCTACACAATTCATTTTCTACCCAGCAGTCAGGATGTTTCTTCTTGAACAAAAGTCATATCCTCTCATCTGTCTACTCAGAAGTGTGATGGCTTCCCAGCACATCTGGTATAAAGCATAAACTTTGAACTGTGGTTTAATTTAATTTGGCTCCTGTTCTCTTTTCACACCACTGTCTCTGAAGTGGTCCTTTAATTCCACCATGGGCCTATTTCTGTTCTTCAGCTATCTCTCAAGTATATTCCCAACTCTGGCTTTTTGTACTTATTCTCTCAGCTTAGAGTGCTCTTTCCTCAGATCTTTCCTTAATATTTACTCTTGGGTCCCAGATAAAGTGTACCTCCTTATGTAGGCCCTCTTACTCAAACCTACCATGTTTCCTGTCTGTCTTTTTCTTTCCCTACTTGGTAATAGCTCCTGAAATCATATTATTTTATGCATTTATTTTTTGTGGTACTGGAATTAAGCTCTTTGCCTTGAGCTATTTCTCTAGTGCTTTTTTAAATTCTAAATTTTGAGACAGGATCTTGCTAAGTTGCCAGGACTAGTTGCCTACACTGGGTTCAAATGACCCTCATGCTGCCTTCCTAGAGTGATGGGATTACATGTGCATGCCACTGTGTCTTGTATTTATTAGATTTTCATCTGTTCCAACTCAAACCTTGTCTATGGTAGTTACCATGTCACTAGAATCTAGAAAAATGTATGGCAGAAGCTTAAAGTATCATGTCATTTACTTGCCTCATGAAAGATTTGGACAAGTTCTGTTAATAGGGCAGAAGAGTTTTCTGTGCAGGCAGGGCACAGTGGAGTAACTTTTTGTCTTATTTTGTTTTTGAAGACAGGGTCACGCAAGGGCCTGGTTCTGCAAAAAGAAAAAAAAAAGACAGGGTCACACTGTATATGTCATGGTTACTTTTCTCTCATTGCTGGGATAAAATACTTGACATCCAGAATTAAGAAAGTCAGGGCTTATTCAGCTCACAATTTGTGGAGGTTTTAGTCCACTCTCAGCTGGCTCCAAGGCAGAGTGGCTAATAGAGAGCAGCAGTTCATGGCAGAGGAAGAGAGCAAGAGTAAAAGAGGAGGAACAGCAGTAGCATCAAAGGTCTCTCTCTCTTCCTTATACTGCATCCAGGCTGTCTGCCCCAGGGTGGATGTAGCCCTCACACCCATAATCTGAGCAGTACTCACACCCATAATCCCAGCACTGGATCATGAATTAATCACAAACACTAGAATCCTGCCCCATGACTGCATTTTTTGGGGAAACATCTAGACATAAACGATAACAACGTAGTCTAGGCTGATCTTATACTTACTGTGCAGTCAAGGATTACCTGGAATTTGAGATTCTTCTGCCTGGGCTTCCCAAGTGCTGCAATTGTAGGTCTTGGCATTGTGCCTTGCTATAATGTGATATTTATAGGGTAATAGGCTGGACATGGTGGCACATGCCTGTAATCCTAGCTGCTTGGTAGGCAGACGGGAAAGAGGATGGCAAGTTTGAGGTCTTCCTGGGCAATTTAGTAAAACTGTCTCAAACTAAAAAGGGCTGAGGATATATAGTACTGTGGTGAAGAGCCTGCCTAGTGTCATTGATGCTCTGGGCTCAATCCCTAGTACCCGAACAAGTGATTATATAGAGTTTTTAATGGCAGCGATTGAAAATATCAGAGGTTTTTGCTTATGAAAGTAGTTCCTCAGTCACCAGCGGGTGAAGGTTGAGAGAATGACAGGGAAGAACAGCAGAAAGTGAAAGATTTTAGTCGTTCCCATTTTTGGAAAAAGGCATTTGTTACAAACATATTTTCAAATAGACTATTTAGAAAACATAACTAAGGATAACCAGGTGAGGTGGCACATGCATAGAATCCCAGCACTTGGGAGGCTACAGCAGGAAGATTACAGAGTTCAAGGCCAGCCTGAGCTACATAGTATGAATCTACTTAAGCGAACTAAGGAAAAAGTAAAATTAGAACACTTCTCATCCATTGATAACTGATATATCTTAGTCATTATTCTAATACATATTCGTATTCGTTTGTACATATACCTACACATACATACTCAAAAACCAATAAAATGACAATCTGGGCTTACTGATGAAGTTGAGGTAAAATGAGCACAGCCAAGAGAAATTAGCAGGCATTTGAAGATAACAAAATTAAGCTTTTGGTGTTTAATCTGGGAGATGACTGTCGTTTGGGTGTAGATGTAGTCTTTAAAACAGAAGAAAATACAGTGAAGGAGGAGTTTGATTGAAGTTTTGGGACCTTAGGGAGATAGAAAAATTGGAGAATTGTGTTTCGGGTATCATGGTAGGGATTCAGAAAACCACCTCAGACTTTACCAGGTAGTAGAGAAGATGAGTCTGATTACTTTTGAAAGGATTATTTCAAGATAGAACCTCTGTTGTAGACCTTAACTGAAGAAACTTAACATCCAGTAATAATTTTAGTGTCTTGTAGAGTGCTATTATTTCTTGAATTAATCTATGATTCAAGTCATTACTCTGAATATAAAATTTTAATTCAGGTGAGTTTCATGAGAAACTTAAATCTCATGTAAATACAAGTTAATTTTTATTATTATTATTAATACAAGTTACTATTACTGCAAAAAATGACATCATAAAAACTTGTTTTATAGTACTGAGGTTTTTTTTAATTTTTATTATTTATTTATTTATTGTGTGTGTGTGTGTGTGTGTGGCCAGCTCAGCCCACCGGGGGCGGGGCTGGCTGGCATGTGGTGCTGGGGGATTGAACTGCGGTCCCTGTGCTTTGCTTAGCTTGTTCTAAGTAGGTGCTTTAGACCACTGAGCCATCTCACCAGCCCAGTACTGAGTTTTTTGACTGTTGATCATTATTGTATAATTATAGTTACATAGACTATGTAAAGTTTTTTTTCTTTCTTGATACCAGGAATTGAACTTGGGACCTTGTACTTACCAGGCAGGTACTTATGACACTGAGCTATATCCCCAGCCCAAGAATTTTGTTT
>NW_004524668.1:2686464-2689994 GCF_000260255.1 Octodon degus
TTTGTCATGTCTAGATTATGCTCTTTTGTTTTTCCCCAGACTATTCTTACTTATTTTTCATATAAACTTTAGAAAATTTCCAGTTTTAGCAGAGAAAATAAAAAAATTATTTTGGGGAGGAGAACCATGTTAATTTTGTTAGTTAACTTAGTAATAATTACGTATTGGTTCATTGAAAGTTCTGTTTATATTATTAAGTGCTTTAAACGTAGGAGAAGGAAGAAATTGATAGTTTATATAAAATAGTAACTTGTCAGAATTGTGGCAGTTTTCATACTTTCAATGACAGTACTTTTAACACTTGACTGTCTAGAGAAAAAAAGTTATGCAATGAAGATAGGAAGAAATATTTTATTTATTTATTTTGATTTATTTATTTATTTTTTTTGAGACAGGATCTTACTCTGTAGTCCAAGGTAGCTTTGAATTCACTGTGTAACACAGGCTGGCTTTGGAGGTTTTTTTTTTTTTTTTTTTTTCAGCCTCAGGCTTGTGGGATACGTAAGTGTGTCACCACGCCCAGCTCTACATATTTTTTTTTTTTTTTTTTTTTTTTGGTGTATTTGGTACAGGGTCTCACTGCACATCTTGGACTCATAATGATCCTCCAGTTTAAACCTCCCCAGTGCTGGAATTACTGGCATGGGCCACCATGCCTGGTCTTGGTGGCTGGCTCTGTGCGCCCTGGGATTGAACGCTGGTCCTTGCACTTGCCTAGGCAGACACTTAGACTGCTGAGCTATTTCTTTGGGCCCACACACAGGCTGGCTCTGAACTCTGATCAGTCCTCCTGCCTCAGCCTCCCAAGTCCTGGGATTACAGGGGTGTACTTCCATGCCCAGCTAGGAAGAAATACTTTATTTTTAAAATTTAATTTAATTGTATTTTTTAAAAAAGAGAATAAAAAGGTAGCCAAAAACCCCCCCACATTACATATCTGCTGTAAGCACACAGTGTTTATAGCAGAGCAGTTTGTCATAGCTAAATCTTGGACACAACCCAGGTGTCCATCATCTGAGGAATGGATAAAAAAGATGTGGTCTTTTTACACAATAGAGTATTACTCAGTTATGAAAAAGATAAACTCAAGGCTTTAATAGGTAAATGGATGCAACTAGAGGCCATACTTGTAAGTGAAGTAAATGAGACCTACATGTGCAAGTATTGTATTATCTCAGTAGGTACAATAGATACTATGAAAGGAAAAAAAATCTGTTCAAAGGAAAGGAAAAAACTGGGATGAGGAAAAGAATGAAAGAAAGAAGGAAAAAGGTACACAGGGTAGCTTGGATGATTGTACTCCTGATATCTAATGATTTACTGAAAGAAGCAATTAATACTTATTTCTTTCAACTTTTTCTTACCAGTTTTGCATGCTTATATCTGTTAATCTAAATAACTAATTTGAAGGCAACATTATGCAATACAACAGCTGCTGTCAAGTACATACTTTGTTTAGTGAAATTCTGTATCATTTCTAATTTTTTTAAGGAGAATACAAAATATTAAAAAAACGGGATAAACAGAATGACAGAAATCCAACAATGATTGTTATATTGCATATTGTCTACAAATTAATTGTTCAGATTACAGGAAGAAATACTTTAAAAGATAACCTTAGGTAAAATTAAGGAGCCAATACTAGGGTTTTTTTGTATTTATTCCTGTTAGGTAAAAGTTTTATTTGTGAGAAACTTGGCCACTACAGTGACAGAAGAAATATTGGAAAAGTCGTTTTCTGAATTTGGTAAACTGGAAAGAGTTAAGAAGCAGACTGCAAATGCATTTGTTCATTTTGAAGACAGAGGAGCTGCTGTTAAGGTAAAACATTTTGAATTTTTTTTTCCTACCCAGGCTGTGATTTTAAAACAAATTATAATTTGACAGAAGGATGTTTAAGGGTAGAGGGCGCTCAGAATGCCTTCAGGGCAGGTCTGGTTTGGCTTGAGGATGAGGGGATCGAACCCCAGCATCCTGAGCCTGACTGCTTTGTTTCAGCAGGCACTTAAACACCTGAGCTAATGGGCAGGCCCCCTAGATTATAATTTGAGCAGCATAGGGGTTTTTTGGTATGCTTTTTAGGGGTGGGCGTCAAACAGGACATCAGCTGTGCTCAGTGAGTGCTTTACCACTGAGTAATACTCCCAGTGTTAGTGTACAGTTAATAGGTTTGCTCATTGATACAGTCTCATGAGGAAACACTTTATAATATTCATAGTTTTTACAGGATTTATGTTTGATTTTTGGAATTTTCAGTGGTATAGACCATAGATAACTAATAAATTTATATAATACTCCTTAATACTCCTTTTGACTCAGTTAGTATTAAATGATTGGTTGATGTAATTGAAAATATTTAGAAGAACTGGTAGGACAGTTTGCCAATTGGTAGGATTTCCAGGAACCAAGAGTCACCTTTGTGGTTGGTCAGGGCAGAGATTAGATTATCCTATTGTTTTGCTGGCTTGTGTGTGTAGCTGGGGATTGAGGTAAGGCATGCTAGGCAAATACTTTGCTGCTGAGCTACAGTAAGCCCCCAACTCACAAACATTTGAATTGCAAACTTTCACAGCTATGGACAAACCTCACATTTGGTTTTTCTGTATTTTACATTGTATATTTATGTCAAAAGTGTATAAGGCTTTGTTGACCTTATGAACAGATCCAATTTATTAATGTTCTCCCGGAACAGAGCTTCTTTGTAAGTTGGGGACTTTCTGTATATTCTCTGCCCCTGGGAGGAAGCTTTCAAAGACTTGTTTAGTTGCTTTAAGGTGAAGCACCCCAAAGGTGGGGTGGTAAACAAGGGGGGGAAATTGAAATAAAAAAGAAAACTGATTTTTATCTAATTTTGTCTTGTAAATCACTGAGCATTATTTTATTTTATACACATTTGTGTATAAAATAGGCTACTGTATAAGAGAAAAAGAAATGTGAGGAGGCAACATTTGGTTACTGAGTGGTCATGAAGTGTGCTGTGGGTGTTGGATAGAACAGTGGGAATCAAGGACTAAAACACACAGTGCCTGGTTCCATTTCTTTGTGATTATGTGTGGCTTCCTACATCAGACTTTGGTTTTCTGTGCTTTTAACTGTTCAGGCAACACGTGCACCAACTGAAGTGGAAACCTAGGAGAGAAACCTAGCTTTTTTTGTTGTTGTTGTTATTCAATAATCTTTCAATAATCACTTAATTTTAGGCCCATATTAATACACTTTCCCCTGGTACATATAGAAGCAGTACACAGCTTTTTTACCTTTTAAAATGTATTACAAAGACATTGATGTGGCCCACATAATTTATATAGAGAAAGATAAAGTAGAGAGCAAGCAGTATATTTTTTAGAAAACTTCCTGGCAAGAATAATCTTTTTTTCTGTACTTAGTACAGGGTCTCACGACACAGATCAGACTCGTAGTGATTCTCCTATTTTCAGCCTACCAGGTGCTGGGATTATAAGCACATGCCACCGTGCCCAGTCTTAATCTCCATCTCAGCACGCCCCTTGGCGGGGCCAGCATAGCAGGCC
>NW_004524668.1:2691494-2704003 GCF_000260255.1 Octodon degus
TAACCTATGACTGTATGTTTTGCATTCCTAGAAGTAGGTTAACTGTGTTTTTAAATTGTTATAACTTCACAACTTTTTGAAATCTGCCCTACAAATTTGTTTGGCTTAAACGTCAAAGCCGAGACAATTTGTTCTTTGATGTGATTGTATTTCCAGTTTCTTGTTCATGTAAAATTTCAATAAAACTCAAAAATCTATTCAAAACATTACCTATTTCAAATTCAATTGTGTCCTAAAACATTATTTTATTCGTAATCCTTGCAAGGAATATTGTTTTCAAAGTATAACTGCCTATGTGAGTGATCAAATTCATGCAAAATTTCTTGTCTATTCCAACATGTATTGTGGATATCAGACTGAGAATTAGTCTTTTAAATTCAAGTAGCACTTCACTGATTGGTGTTCTCGCATAATCTTTTCTAATTTTGAAATTTTATCCTTTATTTAAAAAAAAAAAAAAACAGCTTCAGCGGCTTTTGAACATTTTTTGCAGACATTGGATAATTTGCATTAAACCAAATAAACTGGGTCTTGGGAAGCAGACTGCAATTTATTTTGACCCACATTCTTTCTGTCAAGGCTGATTTGTGGCTGAGGATCTTATCTGCTGGATAAGTGAATGTACCTACAGAGAAAAAGCTTAGTACTGTGGCGTCAATTGCACTGCGGACTAAACTTCAGTTTTAGTATATATGATTGTGACTAGTGCTTAATTTACTGGTTTAGGAATATATCTTCCTATTGCTATGTAAATTTGCTTTGGGAAACAGTTATGCCTTGTGAGAGAGGCTTTTAAATATCTAGTATTTATACCTCCAACTTTCTGTTAACACCTCTTTTATTTTGTATTTTTATTATCTCTCATGGCTAAGTTTTCTGTTGGCCAAATCATAACTTCTATTTTCCTTCGGAATTCTGATGACTTTTTTTTTTTGCTTGAGAAATAGAGGTACGAAGAATATGAACTTCACAGTGCAGGAAAGTCTGGATCACCTTAAAGTCACTATCAAATTGTCTTTTGCATTTTATTCGTAGATGGTTTGGAAATCTTTTTCTTTGGTGCTGGCAGTTAAGCTCAGGCCCTTGCACGTGCTGAGCACGCACACTCCTGCTGAGTTCTACTCACCCTAAACCCCTCTAAATTTTTTTCTTTTTTAGTGATAAAAATGTTTTGTTCCTGTTTGGTGTCTTTTGTAAAATACTAGATTTCAAAATCAGAAGTTACTTAATTCCTTTCCTTAAAAGCTTTGTTAGGTCATTTTGGGTTTCATGACTTCTCTTTATGTCAAAGAAGAAAACCTTTGCTGATGAAAGTCAGTGTATCATTTCTTTTTCAAAGATTGCTTGTTGCACAGTAATGGAACAGGCATCATTAAATTAACGCTATTTTTTGGAAACAGATAAAGGAATTTTATGGTCTGTTTTAGTAGCAAGTATTTCACATGGGTATTTAGTTTAAGTTGTTTTTTTTATGCCCATGTATGCTTGTAATGACACCAAACATTCTTTTAAGTGCTACTTTTAAACCTGGGGAATATGATTTGAAGCTGAAATTAGACTTAAAGCCCTGATTTTTCTTGTGATCAACAAAATACAAATAAAATGAGTTGTTTATGTTTCTAAAAGATTAGAATATTATAAGCTACAAAGTTGGCATGAAGAAAAATAGGAATGAGGATACATTTTTAAAAAGTCTGTTATGCTTTTCCCACCTGCCCTTAAATATAAACTCTAGTAAAAATAAATAAACCTGGAGTTCCAGGTGAGATTACTCTAATAGCAGATCATATTTTTCATTTTAGAGTTGTGACTTTCTCCTGTGTCTCTCTCATTACTTAAAATATTTCTTCAGAGCACTATATCTGCATAGGTGCCCCTGATATTTGCTTTATAGGCCTTGTGGTTTAGTTGAAAAATATGACTCTATAAACATGAAATCTCCCTTCAGAGATTCTCCTTTTTGATGTCTTCTGAGTTATCACTAGTAGCAGCATTCAGAGAAATTAAAAGCTCAATTTGTCACAGAAAATTCTAATTCTATAACCCTCCCCTCAAGGCAATGAGAAAATTCTTTCTAGATTTACTTTAGGTATTTTTTAAAATAAACACAAATTATGATTTCTGAGGAAGTTGACTTTCTATCCTTCCTTTATATAAATCTTTCATTCCTGAACTTAATTGATCAGGCTTTATTTATGAGCATATTGCACTAAAGTATGTATAAGGAAATATGTATCGAAGTAGACCTACCTCTTTATAGGTACCCCTTAAATTGACACATATGCCCCTTCCTTATAATGAAATGCTAATTTTTATTTGATCACTCATTTATAGCAGTTGCTTAAAAGTATATATTTATATAAAGGTGTTTTAATTATTTAAAAACTAAAAGGTTCTAATAAGTTGCCAGATTTCTGATAAACCCATTTACTTGATCAAAGGTAAAGAAAATAAGTTACGGTTCTGAAGTTAGTTTTTTTAAACAAAGGAGTTCAGCATTAGGGGTTTTTTAGTTTTCTTAGTTACTGGGGTTATTCTGCAAAAGAAAGCCCAATGCTTTCTCTTAGTAGTAGATAATTTTTTCTCTCTTTTGGCTTTGAACTCTATAATTTATAAGGTGAATTTTTTTTATAAAGGTCAGCATGCATCAAAATAGACCATGTATTTTAAATTACAACAGCGAAAGGACATAAAATTCCACTCTTACAGAAAGCCATATAATAGTCTTGAAACTCATTGCATCATTTGCTTCCTGCCCATTTGAATATAATCATACTTATGTTTTACTGTGTATTGTTTGTAAAAGCTAAACTTCCAGTAAATACTTGCTATAAGGCTATGGTTTTTAGTTATGAAGATTTATAAATCTGCTATTTTGATTTCCAAAGAAATACTTTATACTGAGTTACTAAATAGTATTGAAGAAAACCAACTGTAAAGCTCATAATGTCCTTTATTATTTGGAATCTCTTTAAGTGAGCAGCTAAAAAAAGCCTTATAGAAAGAATATACTGGATTTATAAGTGTGTTTATGTTTTTCTAAAAATGGGAGCTTCTGTTAACTTAGGGGTAGAGTTTTAAGTTAGCCAGTAGATTGGATGACTAAAGAATCCAGAATAGCAAATCTGTGAGCCAGATAGGATTACTTTTTCATTAGAGTTTGCTGATTAGGTTGTACTTTTAAAATGCAAACACCAAGCTTTAAAAATATTACTTAATGTATTGGTCAGTAATATGAGTATTTAATTCGAAATAGTTACTGGTTTTCTTTTTAGAAAAATTTTTTTCTTTTTACATATGTGTGGGGTTTTTTGTTTTTTGTTTTTTGTTTTTTTTTTTAATTTAGAGGTTACCAGAAGCTCTGGTTTTGTTTTGTTTTGTTTTTGTTTTTTAATCATTTTCAGATGTTATCCAGAAATCTGCAAGTGTTCTTTTCCTGTTTTAACTCCTTCCTTTTATCACCTGACTATCAGGGAAGCGAGGTGAGGCTGCCCTGACCTGACATGTCATGATGTCGACTTGCTAGGTGGGGTTCGCTGGGGACGATAACCAGTGGAATTGTTGGTAAGAACTTTTTTTTTCTATTTTTTTTTTGTTTTTTCGATCATTAGTGGGTCATTAAGTGTGGGGGAATTGCCCATATTTTATAAGTGGGCAATTATGTTGGCCTTATAGAAAAGATTTTAACATTAAATCTATTAATAGGAACATATAATAAGTACTTCACATTCTTAAATTGGTAGCAAATTAGCAAAAAAGACCTTCAGGAACTGAAATAATGAAATACTCAGGGTATATTTTAAGTAATCAAGATAAGATGCAGTTTACAAAGTCTCAGACAATAAGGTTGCTTTAGTTTACTGTGATTTCAGTCCCTTTAATATCATGTAGTATAGTTTTGAGTGGATGAGTGTTTATAGTTCATCTTAAGAAATGTTTATTACACAATAATTTTCATGAAATTGGAATTATAAAATTAAACTTAGAAGTTTTAAGAATTTGGTTAACAGTGGTGTGTCAAGTTAGATATATATCCATGTAATAACTTTGGGTCAAGAGGAACTTTTAAGACCTTGAACATTTAACAGAAACAAATACAGGACTGGGGTGTTGTAGCTCAGTGATAGAGTGCATGTGTGTGGTGCTGGAGTGCCTGAGTTTAGTTCCTAGCACAAAAGGAAAAATGTAAAACTACTAACTGATAAGCTTAGTAGATGCTGCTTAGAATTAAGATTTAAAGTTTAGATGACTGCTTAAGATTAAACTTTCATTCTCTGTAGGGGATTTCATGATAACTGTAAATGGAAGAAATTATTAATTAGGTATTTCTGATCATACCATATAAAAATAATTGAATTCTATAATATAAATAGTGATTAAAAGTAGCTATGGATTTTTATACCTGAAGAGCCTCTTAAGTATTCTTATAGGACTTTACCTTGTTCATAATTGTTGGAGATACCAGTTTGGAAGAAATCTAGGTGTTGAACATAACGCTAGTCAGTGTTATGAATACAAATCCTTATTTGGAAGTTTGCTGTAGCTTAGCTATAAATCACTATAGTGAAATTACACTTCAGGAATTACAGTGATTGCAGTGCTGTATTAAGGTTTTTGTTTCTCTGCTGACACTATGCATGAATTAATCGTAGAAAAATCAGTGTAAATTAAAGAACTTTCAATGTTATACTAAAGAAACATGCTTTGAGAAGTTTTATGGTAAGTTAGGGAACACTCAAGTATTTCTGGTGAGTTTATGTAAGTCAAGAGAAATGCAGTATAAATTTGTTGATGTTACGCATTTACAAGAAAATGTATTTCATGGGGCCAAAAAAAGGAAGAGGCATTTGGGAGAAAACTTAAATAACTCAAATGTAAACATAGGCTCTCATTTTATATGAGCTTTTCAGGATTCCCATGAACATTGCTTTTCTTGATATTTTACGTATGAGGATTGGACAGAAGAGATTTTTCTAGCCCTTTCAACAACATAGGCAGGATTGTACTTGAATGAGTCTTAACAACTTTTAGTGCTATAAGGCTATTTCGCTAATTGGACTAAAAGCTCCTACAAGCATTAAATTGCTGATATGCATACAGTAACATGAGAAATATCTAAATTGGGATATTTATGAGACCTATTCCATTTAATCATCATTTAAAAACATACTTTTGGTACAGTGTTCATGTACCATAATTGTATTGGAATATTTGTGCAATGTTAATATTCTTAATAAAATTTAACATGTTCAAAATGTTGTGTTGGTGATTTTGGGTGGGGTGCGATGGGTTGAACTTGTGTAATTGGAGTTTTTGTAGTCAAATGGAGTTTCTGTACTCAAATTCAATACTAGATACTGGTACCTGTTGGAGGGAAGATAGTGGAATGGGACAGTAGAAATAAATGGCTGAATTTGGGGGTTATTAAGCTGTGAGGAAGTGTCTTTGCTGATGTAGACCCCAGTCTTCAGGTATCAGATAGGAATATTGACCGTGATATTACTGGCTGCGAATAAATTTCTGAGGAAATTGTGGTATAGCCACATTCAAAATCATCCAAGAGGGCCGGGAAGATGGCTCAGTGGAATAAGCGCTTCCCTGGCAAGCGCAAGGGCCTGAATTCAATCCCTGGTTCCACAAGGAAAAAAAAAAAAAATCATCCAAGAGAAACTACAGAGGTGGAAAAAGGAAAACACTTGTACAGTGCTTCCATTAGAGTTTTTGTTGGCTTGAGCCCTTGACATGGCATCATGCTACAAGAGAAAAGTGGTGAAGGGGACTATTTAAGGATAGCTTCATTAGTGGGTTTAAATACATATTCAGGAAATAGTGCCACTGTATGGGACATGCCATATGAAGGGTTTCATGGTTTCTTAAACTTTATAAACTTTCTGTTTTCATACTGATCCTATTCTCTTGCAAGATTTCCTTAATACAGTAATTTTTATGACTTAGTTTCTTGGAGGATATACTTAGTTCTTCACCAGTCAAAAAGGTAGAAAGTTCTATGACTCAGAATGGAAATTTATTTGAAGTAAAGTGGTTTTTTTTTGCATACTGTGCTATTAGTAACAAGACTTAAGAGGAAAGTGATAGGGACCTAATGACTTGTACACAAATTGTAATTAAGGTGTAATTTCTGGGTATGGTGTTGTGCACCTGTAATCTCAGCTACTAAAGAGGCTAAGGCAGGAGGATTACATATTCAAGGCCAGTCTTGGTACTATAGCAAGGTCCTGTCTCAGAAGGGCTGGGGGTGTAACTCAGTGAGAGAGTGTTTGCCTAGTATATGTGAGGCTGTGGTTCTTTTTTCCACCACTGGAAGAAAAATAACATTTTGCTAAGTTAATAAATAACACTCCATATGGTTGGTGTGGAAAGCAATAAGATCTAAATACAAACAAATGTTACTGAAACTTTCTGAAAGTATGAGAAGTAATGTAGGTATGTTCATTAGTTGTATCATTTTTATTTGATTTTTTCTAAATGGAAAAAGTGGCACATACCAAAATTATTTTGAAGGAACTTTTTTTGTTGTGTGTGTGGTACTGGGGATCGAACACAGGACCTTACACTTGCCAGGTAGTCATTTATGCTGCTGAGCTATCTCCCCAGCCCTTGAAGGAATTCTGATGGTTATTTTCTAATGAAGTTGTTTAGTTCACAATTATCATTCAACAGTGCTTTTCAAATTTGAAGTAAGTAGAAATCTGCGGGAATTTTGTTAAAAATGCAGATTTTTGCATTAGATCTGAGGTGGGCTGATAGTCTACATTTCCAGCAGGCTTCTAGGTGATACCATTCTTCCTGATTACATTTTGAGGCACAAGGTCATAGATTATCTCACATTTTGGGAGATTTCAGAGAATAGATCTTAGTAGAACAACTGTTAGCAGCAGGTACTGTCTTATAATGATTCGCCTGATCCAGATGGTCTGAAATTAAAAACAAAACATCCAAAAGGCCATCCATCATAAACGTTAATTCTGCTTAGGATCCCAAGGGAAGGTTAAGAGCATGATCTGTTAAAAAAAAAAAAAAAAATGAATTTAGAGAACAGATTTGAGTAGTTTTAGGGAATAACTAGAAAATAATGGGAAACAAAATAATAAAGGTGAGGCTGCTGAGGAAGTGTCACTGCATATTTAGCAATTAGATCAGAAAACAGGATACAACAGAATTATGGAAGATAAAAGCATACTACACTCAGAAAGGGAAGAGCAGTAGTAAGTATAAATGTAGTTGTATTAATTTTGAAATCTTTCACATTGCTCCCTAAGGAGGCTAACATTAATTAGAGCGAAGTAAATCTTCAGTACCCAAAAGCTTAACCAGACTAAGGAAGAAAATCATTAAAGGTTACTTTTAAAAACAATTTTCATGAATTAGGAATAAGTGGCTATTGCTCATTAAAAATCGAAATGCCAGGTATATTCATATAAAGAGGGGCTAAAATGCTGATAACTGATTTTCAACTTATTTTGAAATATAAAAATATAGATCACATATGATCAGTATGCTCTGCTGGTTCCTTTTTTTACAAGATTTTTTTTATGGTAGGTTCATAACACCTACTAAGTATGATATGAGTTCTTGTACGTGGCTGTGAACTAAGGAGGTGTTTTACATGTAATCCTCAATCCTACAAGGTAGGTGATACTGTCTCATATATGAAGAACTTGGAATTTGAGGGTAAGTAACTTGGTGTCTGTGGCAGTAGCTACCTTTCTAGTGATCAAGTCAGGATTTGAACCTTGTACCTGAGTCCAGATGTATATTCTTTGCTAGATTATAAGTCTACCACATATACCTGTAATCTCAGAAGTTGGGAGGGTGAGACAGAAGGTCTTGAGTTTGACTGAACCTGAATAATTAGTAAACTCATTTTAGGGGGCGTTAAATGGTACATTTTATGTTTACCTTTAAAATAAAGCCAGTTTTTTTTTGTTCGTTTGTTTTTGTTTTTTGTAGCCGGCTCAGCCCACCCTGGGGGCAGGGCTGGCACAGTATGTGGTGCTAGGGATAGAACTGCAGTCCCTGCACTTGCCTAAACAGGCACGTTAGTCCGCTGAGCTATCTCACCGGTCCCCAATCTATTTTTCGTTACACTTGTTTTATGTGTTTGGTACAGACTGTCACTATACAGCTGGGACTCATAGTGATCCTCTTGTTTTCAGCCTCCTCAGTGCTAGGATTACAGTTATGCACCGCCACACCCCCGTCTGGGTGGCACCTGGGGGCAGGGCCAGCATATCACTTGCTGAGGATCAAGCCCCAATCCCTGCACTTGGCTAAGCAGGCGCTTAGTCTGCTGAGCTATAATCTGCTGAACTATCTCGCCGGCCCTAGTAAAGCCAATTTAAGTGGAATTTAAACAGGGACAAGATGTGGTGTACACCTGTCGTCCCCAACCATTTGGGACACTGAGGCAAGAGAACTGCAAATTCAAGCCCAACCAGGGCAGCTTAACAACTTAGATCTTGTCTCAAAATGAAAATATTAAAAAATGAATGTTGCTTAAGGCAGAGGCTCTGGATTCAGTCCCCAGCACCACAAATACAATACAGGTAGGTAGATAAAGTAAAATAGGCTGGTAACTCTGGGCTTTCTTTACCAAAAAAAAAAAAAAAAAAAAAAAAAGTTGTGTCTAAGATTTAGAATTACTGCTTTTTTTCCCCTTATGTTTTTATGTTGATATTTGTCATTCATCTTCCTTTCCTTCCATCATTCACTTATACAAATTTAGGTGAAAATGTCATTTTGGGTTTTGGTCCCTAAGAAAGCCTGTTTGGGCCAGAGGTATAATTCAGTGGTACAGTGCTTGCCTCACATGATGGAAGACCATGGGTTCAGTCCCCAGCACCACAAGAGATAAGGAAAAAAGAAGAAACCTCGACAGCTTTTCACTGGATTTGGAAGAGGTTGCCTGCCCCTTTCCAAAGGACTTAAAAATTTAGCCAGGTATGGTGTCACACATCAGTAACCCTCATAGTTAGAAGGCTGAAGCAGGAGAATTATCAAAAGTTTAAGACTAGCATACAGTATATAGTGAGAGTGTATCTCAAGAAAACAAAGTTAGATATTTCTCTTCAGTGTATTCTGTTCACAAAATCTATTTCATTCTTGAATTTTATTTATAAATTGAAGCATTTTTTTCTCCCCCTTTAAGCATTTGAAGGTACTAATATATTAAGGTATCCATCTCAGCATCTTATTTTTAATTTTAGTTCTGCGTTTTTCAGGGACATAAGAGTTTGTGAAAAGACTTCATTTATTGTGTGTGTGGGGGGTGGTGTGTGCACGTGCACGAGTGCAGGCTCACATACAAATTAAAGAAGTCAACAAGCTCAACCTAAAATTGATGGTAAGGGCCAGGGAGATAGCTCATTAGAATAAGGGGCTTGCCTGGCAAGGGCAAGATCCTGAGTTCAATCCCCGGTACTGCAAAAAAAAAAAAGATAAACATGATGAGAAACTACTTTCCTTAAACATTTAAAAAATTGTTTTCTTAATGCAGAAAGAAAGGTGATTTAAAAACTTAACAGAAAAATCCTTTAGTCAGAGTTTGCAGTTTTGCTGTTCTCTGAGCATCTGAGTTTTGTAGAAAACAGTACAGGTTTTTAAAGCTTGTTAATTTTGAATTACAGAAAAGGACTTAATACTTTCTAGAATTCTGTGTAATTTGTTTCATTGCCAAATAACTGAGTACTTCAGAACAGAATTGGAGAACTCATTTGTCTTAAATTTAAGGATCTTGGGCTGGTGAGATAGCTCAGTGGTCTAAAGTGCCTGGTTAGGCAGGGTTAGGTAGGCGCAGGGGACCAGGGTTCTATCCCCAGCACCACATGCCATGCAAACCCCTCCCTCAGGGCAGGCTGAGCTGGCCAATAAAAAATTAATAAATTTAAGGGTCATTACAACAATAATATTGAGACACAAGCAACAGAAGCCTTACTTACCACTGCTAAACTCTTCGGGCAGTTCTTTGAGTTCTTAACTATTATCAGTGATCTGGTTTTGAGAAAATAAGTTCTTAAATTTTTCACAAGATTACTTTTGTTTGGGGTAGACTGGGTCTGTTAGAGGGAGATTACCAAGTTGTAAAATTTTGCTATAACAGATATGACCAACACTTTCTGAAATGTCACTATTGTTCCTCTTTTAAAAATTGTGTTTGTTTAACAGTGTTGCTTTACTTCTTAATCTGGAAGATTCATCAAAACGATGGGGAGCGCCGTGGAGATGGCTCATTAGAATAAGCACAGGCCTGAGTTCAATCTCCAGTTCTGCCAAAAAACAAATAAAAACTAAAACAAACAAAAAAGATGAAGATCGGCATAAGCACCCATCTGGCAAGCTCAAGGTCCTGAGTTCAATCCCTGGTACTGGGAAAAAAAAAGATGAATGCTTCATAAAATTACCCCCAAGTTTCTATCTAGGGCAAAATGTTAAAATTAATTCCATGTAGAGTAGCTTTGAAAAAAGAAGTTTGAGTTGCTTTTCTCCAGCAGCTGAACATGTGACATGAATTATTTCAGCGTTGTGTTGATGAGATCCTGGTTACTAACATCTTTGAAAAACATTTAAATCTAAAAAACCCAAATTGAAACTTCATCCTGTCTTAAAATGCTGTTGAAAATTCATAGCTGAATCTTTTTTTTAAAATTTTTTTTTTTTTTAAATTTGGGTGTGTGTGTGTGTGTGTGTGTGTGTGTGTGGCCAGCTCAGCCCACCAGGGGGCGGGGCTGGCTGGCATGTGGTGCTGGGGGATTGAACCGTGGTCCCTTTGCGTTGCTAAGCTTGTTCTAAGTAGGTGCTTTAGACCACTGAGCCATCTCTCCAGCCCCTTCATCCTGTCTTAAAATGCTGTTGAAAATTCATAGCTGAATCTTTTTTTTAAAATTTTTTTTTTTTTTAAATTTGGGTGTGTGTGTGTGTGTGTGTGTGTGTGTGTGGCCAGCTCAGCCCACCAGGGGGTGGGGCTGGCTGGCATGTGGTGCTGGGGGATTGAACCGTGGTCCCTTTGCGTTGCTAAGCTTGTTCTAAGTAGGTGCTTTAGACCACTAGCCATCTCACCAGCCCCCATAGCTGAATCTTATTTTGGAATGTTACATACTTTTTTATATTTCAGTATGATAATGGAAATAACCAGATATTTTCATCATGAATTTTGTCTTGGAGACATATGCCTGTAATCCCAGCACTTAAGAGGTAGAGGTGGGCTACATAGGTGGAGGCATGAACTAAACAATACCACAAGACTCTGGCTCTTAGAAAGAAATGAAAAGTAATATAAAATTAGTATTTTCTGCCAAGAAGTACAGTATCACTTGGATCAAGTTATTAAAGCTTAGAAGGAAATACCATTAAATGGATCTTGTACATTGTAAAGCAAATGTAGATAGCTAAAAGTCAGCTGTTGTTTAAGTCTTAACAGTTTACACTTAACTTTTGAAAATTACTAAGTACTTTCATTTCACAGCCATTCAGTATTTGTTTTAGGACTTTTGAATGCAAACTTAGTAAATCTTGGCCATTATTGTTAAGGATTTAGAGAACATCATAGGAAGTAATACAAGATTTATATAAGTAGGAATGACCTTAAAACTAAATCTCCTATAAGCACCCTTTGGGAGGAAAAAAACCACACACCATGGGAAGTTTGAAAGGTGTTCTATGTTCTAATAAAATATTCAGTTTATGATTATATAATACCTAGTGACTTAATTATTCTAGGAGAGCAGACGTTTTAAAATGCATATATTGTGGTTTTCTTTTTCTGGCAAAAATTAACCTGTTAGGGCCAGCAAGATAGCTCAGCAGACTTAAGTACTTATGTAGGCAAGCACAGGGGCAGGGTTATGTACCTGGCACACATGTCACCCTTGGGCACGGCCCAGCTGGCCACTTGTGGCGGTGGTGCACACCTGAAATCCCAGTGCTGGGAGGCCAAAAATAGGATCACTAGGAGTCTGAGCTGCATAGTGAGACCCTGTACCAAATACATTTAAAACAAAACAAAATCTCATAGCTGATGATCCAAATAATTTGACCTTTTTTTTTTTTTTTTTTTTCCAGAGGGATAGTTCTAGAGATTGAACCATAGGTGTTTTATACATATTAGGCAGGTAGGTGCTCTGCCACTAAGATGTGCTTCCAGCCTCCTCCCTCTTTTAAAAAAAAATTGTTAAAAAATTTTTTTTTACACTTTTTTTTTGGCAGAACTGGGGATAGAACTCAAGACCCTGTACTTGTCAGGCATGTGCTTATTCTACTGAGCTATCTCCCTGGCCCCATTTTTTTTTCTTTTTAACAAAATCTTTTATTTAATTAATTTATTGGGGGCTGGAGAGATGGCTCAGTGGTCTAAAGCACCTACTTGAATCAAGCTTGGCAAAGCACAAGGACCACGGTTCGATCCCCAGCACCACATGCCAGCCAGCCCCGCCCCCTGGTGGGCTGAGCTGGCCACACACACACACAATAAATAAATGTAATAAATAAAAATA
>NW_004524668.1:2704103-2705950 GCF_000260255.1 Octodon degus
GATTACCCTTATTTGTTATCTTTCTGTTATAGGGCAGAACCAGAGCTTACTTCCTATTAGGTTTTCACTTGCCTTCATGCCTGTGGAAAACCTATGAAATTTGTGTGTGTGTGTGTGTGTGTGTGTATATATATGGCATCCTAATTTCTTGATGGCTTGGATATCTCTGGTAGAAAACACAGAGAAATGAATAAACAACCAGTATTATAACTGGGAGCTGTTTAACAACCTGGAAAGTATTGATCAAGGCAGACTGGCACAGGTTAATACCTAGCACCAAGATTGATCAGCCAGGGCTGGGGAGATGGCTCAGTGGAATAAACGCTTCCCTGGCAAGTGCAAGGGCCTGAGTTCAATCCCTGGTTCTGCCAAAAAAATAAAAAAGATTGATCAATGAACTTCAGAATTCCAAAGCGTTAGCTGACTGGCCAGGTGGTGTTACTTGTCTTGGGATTCCATCTAGCTGTGCTCTGCCTAGGAAATTCATAATTACAAATGAGTTGCTGTTCCGTCAAGAAAGTATGTTAATAGTGACAATTTCCAGGTCATCAATTTGCCTTTTCTCTCCTAGTCATTTTTTTTTAAATTTTTTATTTATTTTTTATTTTTTTTACTTTTGACACAGTTGAGTCCAATTTCAAAATTCCTGTCAAGCTTGTGTTTTGTTTGGTCTGCAATTCTTTGTATTCCCAGATGATGCCTGCTGTGTCTTTTGTACTCCTCTAGGATCTTCCTCCGCTCTTAGGGCTGTACAGGATTTTTTTCTTCCTAAACTTTATTTCTCTTCACACTTAACCTTTACGTGCCTCCAGGTCACGTGAAATTGGATCATGTTGAAAACCAGTTACCAACATTTTGTTCATTTCCTAAGTAGTGCAGCTGGGCATGGTGGTGCGTGCCTGTAATCCGAGCATTTGGAAGGCTGAGGCAAGAGATTGCAGTGAGTTGGGAGGCCAGCTTAACCTGGGAAGATCCTGTCTTAGAAACAGTATTTAAAAAGTGCATACATATGTCCCCAACACTGTAGAGCTAGAGCCACAGAGGAGACATCTGGCAAAGGGGACAGAAACCTCACTGAAATACCTGGAGAAAAAATGTTTTGGCAGTACTGCCTTATGTGCACGGGGCTGGGGTGGAACCCAGAGCTTTGTACAAGCAAGGAGACACTCTGACACTGAACTGTGCCTCCAAGCTCTGAGAGCACTTCATCTCACGGGTTACAATCTTAGTAATTCTTTCATTGAGTTTTTCTAATCAGGTCATGTTGTCATTATTTGATACAAAGTCTCACTACACAGTTCTCAGCAGTCCTCCTCTCTCAACCTCCCCAGCACTGGGTTTACTGGTGTGTGCCCAGCATGCAGTCGGGGATTGAACTCGGGTCCTTGCACTTGCCAGGCCGACACTTAGCCCACGTAGCTATCTCCCCAGCCCTCAACAGTACTTAAATGAATTACATTTATTAGAATATTTATGTTCGAGTCTAGCCGGAAGGTCACTTTGATGTTAGACGTTTTAGGTACTAAAAATTCAGCAGTAAGACAGTCTTTCCCTTTGTGGAGCTAGGGTATTAAAGAAGACAAAATTCATATTTAGTGTGCTTAGTGCATCCCGACTTTGCTGTGGACCTTAAAAGTCAGTTCTTAGGTCATTACATACTTCGTTCTAATCTCACTTGTAGGCTATCTGACGCAATTCATCCTACAAAATTGTCATAGCTTTTACACAAAAACTAACATTCCCATTTTCTCATAGTGTAAATTCTTGAAATTCCAGACCCTTCCATGTAGCTCCTGTCTATCTTTCCTTTTATTTTATTTATTTATTTTTAAAATTTTATTTATGTG
>NW_004524668.1:2706050-2707208 GCF_000260255.1 Octodon degus
TGAGCCATCTGACCAGCCCTTGTATCTGTATATTCAAAACTGGATAGACATGCAGCTACTTTCTCAATTCAATGAATAAAAAGATTTGTACTAACAGTGTCTGTGGACAGGATATCATGTCTGCATCTTGCTTGCATCATGTCTACAACTTTTACTGCTGAGCTATTTGACCGGCCCAAAATTGTTTAAAATTTTGAGACAGTTTCACTAAATTGCCCAAGTTCGCCTTTAACTTGCAATCCTTTTGCCTCTGTTTCCCAAGTAGCTGGGATTATAGGCCTGCACTACGAAGCCCAACTCAAAGCAACTTGATTTTATGAACATCTCCCACATACTGCCCACCCCTTGGGCATAGGCACATGTAAGATTTTTTAGGCAGAATTAGGCAGTACAAGAGAATAGGAAAAAGACTGCATCTTGCACACCTGGAAGGGGCACATTCTGACAGAGAGGTTCCCATTACCCTCTCTGTTCACAAAAGGCTGGTTTTATAGAGTTGCTGGGGTTGGCCAGAGTTTGGATGTCAGTGTCTCAGTTCTGCTTGTGGGTGAAGGCTGTGTGAGAAGTTCTTGTTGCTTGCGGGAGTGATCCCGTCTTCCTGAGATGAGTATCTATGCTTGGGGCAGTTTCAGTCTTGGGAGGTTCTGCTGGAATCCAAGATGACTGGGTTTAGGACACTGGAGACTTCTAGGCATAGCTAAATGTCTCGGCAGGGCTTACTTAACCATGTCCTCATTCAAAATTGATGCCTCCATTTACTTCCTGGCCATTTCACCAAAGGATATCACCAGATGGTTTCCGAGGAGTTGCCCCAAAGCGAGTAGTTAGGGACCTCACCCCACCCCCACTCTGAGGATTAGGTTCAATGACTTACACGGATAAAATTTCAGGAGAGATTAGTGTAAAGTTACCAAGTCAGGGTGAGAGAAAGACTGCAGCTTGAGAAACTTTTCAGGGGCACACGATGAAGAGGGTCAGACTGGTTCCCCCATTTGAATTTAAGAAAATACAAAAGCCAGGTGTGGTGGCACACACCTGTAATCCCAGCACTTGGCAGGCCAGGGCAGGAGGATTGCTGTGTTTGAGGCCAGCCTGGGCTACATAATGAGTTCAAGGCCAGCTTGGAATACATAGGCCATGTCTCAAAAAAATGAAAAA
>NW_004524668.1:2707308-2709958 GCF_000260255.1 Octodon degus
CAGGGGGCGGGGCTGGCTGGCATGTGGTGCTGGGGGATTGAACCGTGGTCCCTGTGCTTTGCTAAGCTTGTTCTAAGTAGGTGCTTTAGACCACTAGCCATCTCACCAGCCCCCTATCTTTCCCTTTAGACCTTTTATTCTATTCCTAGTCTGACTGCAATTCTGCATAAAGCTTTTTCTCTTAGCCTAGGAAGGTTTAGCTGACTTACTGCCAATGCCCTTGGCTGCCTTTAACTCATTCCTTCTAGCATTTTCTGTGGAGATTATTCCATTTTCCTAAAACAGAGATTGGCACGAGATGTCATTGATGAAATAATAGGAACATATAGCTGAACCGTCAAAATGCAATGTGCAAAATGATCTCTAGGCCCCAACCAGTGGCTTCCTCAAGGGACATTTGGAGTCATATGACAGTTTAACAACAAATTTGGATGGCGCTTTGCTATCTTAATGTAACAAAAATCTGTAAGCAGAAGATGCACAAGGCTCAGCATTAATTGTATGAGCGTTTAAGGTCAGGTGTTTCAAGGCCAACTCTAGTGACTGTACAGGGAATATAAGTGATTCCCTGTCCTTGACTGTTCAGAGCAGTCTTGCTTCAGCAGTTGTACCACATCCTAGAACTTGACAGACCAAATGGCAGAAAACAGCCCAGTGGGCCAGTCTTAATTACTCCTAAAAATTGTCCATGTGGGTGCATGTATGTTGGGTTTTCTAAAAGCAGAACCATGGTAAAGATCTGTGTCCATATTGCTGTCATTCACAAGGAAGGTCAAAGTGTTGAGAATTGATTTCTTGGTGGGCATGGTGGTGTGTGCCTGTAATCCCAGTGCTTAGGAGGCTGAGGCAGGAGAATTGCTGATTGGAGGCCAGTCTGAATTACACAGTGAAACCCTGTCTTCAACAGAAGAATTGATTTCTTTCCTTTAGTCATCATGATCGACTCCCTTAGATGAAGTCTGTCAGGTGTGCCTGCTTATGAATTGTATGTTCTAGGTATCTTTTCCTGGGAAGATTAAATTACATTTTTAGGAGCTGCTTGATATTTTGATGTCATTCCTAAAATTCCTCCCATTCATTGAATTCCTAGACACATGAAGCTGGGTGCCTGATACTGTCTTTAACACAATAGCTAGGAGTTAAGTAATGATAGCCTCATTACCAGCAGGACAGCTGAGGCCCAGAAAGGTTAAATGGTAGTTGGACAGCTGGTTATGTTTTTATTGCCCTTGACCTTATTAGCATTGTAAACTACTTTCGTTAACATTTTGTGATTGATGTTTGTGATTCCTTATATGAATAAGAATCTTAGATTTTTAGAGGAATAAAAAGCTTCAGTATATGACCTGGTAGACTTGACTATCATTGCAGCAAATCTAAACATTCAGTTCCCTCATTTAGGATGCAGACACTACATAAGTGCATACATAACCAGGTGAGTAGCCCCGCAGTAGAAGACATAGGTTTAATGTCCAGCACCGAAAAAAAAAATCTTCTATATTTTAGCATATTAATATAAATAACTGATGATGCCAAGCAAAGAGAAGGTGCAATACTTTTATGTGAAGTGTCTTAAAGAATTTCCTTAAAGTACTGAGAGTTTACTGTATTATTAAATATATTATCAAAACTTAAATTTAGAAATTATGATCATTCAGGACCTGCTCAGGAAGCCCTCTGCCTTGCAAAAATAAAAATAACTCATAAGGTAAGACTGTGTTTCAATAGATATATTATTTGTTCCATTTGTTAAGTGCTTACTGAGTGCCAGGTACTGGTCAGAGTGCTTTTCAGGGGTTCTAGCTTTAGTTTTTACAACTTTGCTTCACAGACACTAAGCTACAGGGAGGTTTTCCCCCTCCAAGTTTACCCATATAGTTAGTGGTTGAATCATAATTCAATTACTAAATAACAGATTTGTTTAAAAAATGTAGATAAATGTTTTTTATTTTCCCTTTTTTTTTTTATTTTCACATTTTCTCTTGTTCCCTTCAGCTGTCTTCTACTTCATGATCTATCTTGTAATTTTTCTCCTGTATCAGAGCTGTAACTTGCCATTTTCCCCCCCTCTTTTGTTTCTTTTCAAGTGGTTCACATATTGGGGAGCAGAAAAGTCTAAAAATGTATTCCTAAGTTGAAGAATAATTAATACATGTTTAGAAATTATACTTCATTGACCCATGTCTAGTTTTAGAAATTTTCATTTTGCATTATATTACTTAGGGAGATGGCTATTAAAGTGTTTCCTCTGTCCATTTAGAAGTTTAGATTTCCAACATTTTTCCTGGGTATATGTCAGAAGATGGTATAAAGGTTTGGTAAGTAGTACAGTTTGATTTTGTATGTCTCAAAAGTTTGCTCAATCACATGTTTGTTTATTCTGGTCTCTATAACCTACTAAGTGAATATTTACATTACTAACTGAAAATCCTGTGCTGATGCTAATTTTGATCTTTTTTTCACTAGTGTATGTGCACACTCAGACTTGCAGAAGGAAATAGGTAAAAAATACAATATAAAACATTTTCTAGCATTAGGGTTATGAAATTTTACACAATTTTATCTTGTCCAAATTCAATTTCAAAATGATTGACATGACAATTTAAGTGGTAGAGTTTCAGCCAAAAGTTTCAGGTTTTTCAGTTCTCTC
>NW_004524668.1:2710058-2711007 GCF_000260255.1 Octodon degus
GTTTTAATGCCTGAAACTACAGTCTGGAAGTTTTGTCAGAATTGGAGAACTGTGATTAACAGACTGTACTAGATACTCAATTTTGTTCAAAAACAAACTTGACTAAAGTGCTCATGCTGTATGTTTCCAGTGTGCTGTCATTAATAGTTCCTTATGTAAACTTGTTCAGGGATTTCATAAAACCCTTGAAAGTACAAATGTAGGACTGAACCATCTGGTATTGGACCTGATTGGACATGATGCCAGAACTCACATTCTAAATAGCACTCTAACCTACCTTTGAGATTTTACTTGATCCATGCAGCCTTCTGAGGTAAATGCCATTAGGCTGCTGTGGAATACTGAAGAAAGGAAGTGGCAAGGCCAACAGTTTCTCTTATCTCAGGACTGTAGGTGGGGCCAGTGACTTTAGACAGGAAAGCATAAAAATTGTTTTGTATTGTGTATTAAGATTAATAGCCTCTGACTAGTTCAGAAACTTTGCTTTTATAAATAATGTGTTATCAGAACCACCCCCACCATTTAATATTGACCTTAAGATATTTGTAGTTGTTTGATTACATTGTATTTGGGAGTTTTCTCAAAAGTTTATTAAAAGTCTTATGATTTAAAATTTCCTTTTACCAGTTTGAAATTATTTACTAGTTAGAATGTTATTTTTAATAAAATGGAGCCAGGCTATGGTATTTCATCAGGAATGGTTATGATTTGACATGGAATTCCAATTTTTTGTCCTAACTTCTTTCTAGATTGAGGTTCTTACTCTTTTTTTTAAAAAAAATTTTTTAATAGATTGCAAATTGAGATGGTGGGGGCGGGGGAGATGGCTCAGTGGAGTAAGCGCTTCCCTGGCAAGTGCAAGAGCCTGAGTTCAATCCCCGGTTTGCGGGGGGAATAGATTGCAAATTGAAAATGAATTATTTATAAACATAGCTAAATATAACAAAAA
>NW_004524668.1:2718011-2720407 GCF_000260255.1 Octodon degus
AAAATTATTCAGAAGCACTTATTTTGAGCCCCATTAGATTTAAACCCTTATCATATCTCTCACGTACCTGAAACAGATGTGCCATTTTGAACCCTGCATATCCTTGTAAATTCTTTTCATTAATTACAAGTTGTAGAAAACCGGGCATGGCGGTACACACCTTGTGATCCCAGCATTCAGGAGGCTGAGGCAGGCGGATTAGGAGGCTCTCTGGGAGTTTGAGGTCGGCCTGGGCGGGCTACATAGTAAGTTCAAAGACTGTCCAGACTACATAGCAAGATGCTATCGCACAAAAGAGATCTGATGGCAATTTAGGAGAGATTGGGGATAAGAATGTAACAGAAACTTCCTTTTTATATCCAATTTTTAGTAACCTAAGTTAGCAAGATAAATAACTTCACCCAGGTATCAGATGGAACTATTAATCCATTTAGTTTATTAAAAAGTTACCGGAGGAAAGAAGGTGCTGATTGAGACCAGAAGTAAAGATGGTAAGATAGAAGTATTTACACAGTAAATTATAGAACTTAATTTTTCAGCCTAAAAGTAATGATGATGAGGATGCAGTTCAGTGGGAGAGTGCTTGTGTAGCATGTGTGAGGCCCTGGGATTCGTGTGGAGCTCAACAAATAAAATTTTAATTTTTTTCTCCCCGGTGCTGAGGATTAATCATAGACTCTCTGTATAGTAGGCAAGCACTCTACTACTGAGCTACATCTCTACCCCTAAAAATTTATTTTTTAAGAAAGGTACAATTAGAAGATTTCCAGGAATTGACCATTTTCATAAACCAGAGAGAAGCAGTGTAAAATAAAGAGTAGGTATAAACCCGTGAAAATGCTGTGTGTCAGCCCAGATTACTCAACAGTAGTAAAGTTCAAAGTCAGACTTTCAGACTTCCTTGTTTAGCACTTAAAACAAGTTGCTTGAAATTTCAGGTTTAGATTTAAAAATAAGGGCTTAGTTTGTGGAGCATATGTGAAGGAACTAGAGTGCATATATTAGTATTTTATGAGAGGGAGAGAACAGTGCTTGTTGGTAGATAAACTGTGTTGGTGCCATCAATTATAGCTTAGTGTTAGAGCACAGACTGAACATGCACAAAGCCATGGGTTTGATCCCTGCACCCTGGAAAGAAAAGGTGATGGTGGTATTTACCTTTGAAATTTTAGGTTAGTCTGACCCAGGAAATTCCAGCATCTCTAGTCTCTATTCACATTGCTGCACAAAGGGAAGCCTTTAGAGTAACCTCTGATTGTGTTAGACTGTACAGTCTGCTGGTGACTGTGTTTCTGAAATGCACTCATGGGACCAAAAGAAGAAAGGAGGGGGGTGGTCAGATGATCTTTGGATGATAACTTATTTGGAAAGTAATACTGTTTACTACAGATGTTTGTAGTTTCAACCAGATTTTCTTCTTAATTTTCAGAAGTTTGTTGCAATGTCTTTTTAAAGAAAACGGAAAGCATACCTGCAAATGTTAGGAGAGAATTACGCAGGGAAAATATTTCTTCAAATCCTCAAAGACAGAAAGAAAGAAAATAAAATGGGCTGGAGGGTGCACTGAGCAGTGAATCCCTTGCTTGATATGCATGAGGCCCTGAACTTGATCCCCAGTACTGGGGAGAAAATGAAAACTGAAAATTTGCAGGATGGGCCGGGAAGATAGCTCAGTAGAATAACCGCTTGCCTGGCAAGGACAAGGTCCTGAGTTCAATCCCCAGTACTGCGAAAAAAAGAAAATTTGCAGGGAATGGAGTAAAAATCAGCACTGGGAAGCAGAGGATGTGGTATAAATAAGCATTAATTAATTTGTAGCTTTGTGTTCTATGTAGGTTACTTACAACTAACATAAAATGAGTGTTTCATTCTTGAGCACGCAGATGGTGAAGAATGGGGAGCCAGTCTGGAGTCACACATTTCAGCGCGTGATCTGCTGAAAGGTAGCAGAAATGAGTTGTTTTTTTCTTTGTGTGCTGCTGGAGATGGAACCCAGGGCCTTGCCCACGCTATGCATATGCTCTGACACTAAGTTGTATTTCAGTCATGGTTAAGGAGAAGAACCAGAGTCCTCTAACACTGAACTATGTCCCCAGCCCTTTTTATTTTGAGACAGAATCCTGCTAAATTGCCCAAGCTAGAGTCAAAAATTGTGATTCTCCTGCTTCAGCCTCCCAACCAACTGGGATTACAGATATGCTCCACTATATAAAGCCAGCCTTCAGAAGTGACAACATTGCTGCTGTCTTTCAGTTCAAGAGCAACAGCATTTCCAAAAGAGGCACCCTTAAATATCAAATGGCTCACTGGCGCCAGGGATATAGCTCAGTGGTACAAGGGCCTGCCTGGCAAGTGCAAGGTCCTGAATTTGATTCCTGGCACTAAAAAAAAAAAAA
>NW_004524668.1:2721178-2723504 GCF_000260255.1 Octodon degus
TTTTTTTTTTTTTAATGTATTTAGTACAGGGTCTCACTACATAAATTGTACTCATAGTAATCTTCATGTTTTCAGCCTTCCAAGCACTGGGATTACAGGTGTACTACTACACCCAGTCTTAATTGTGATCTCAGTTTACATGGCACACTGGGGATTGAACCCTGGTCCCTGCATCTGCCCCAGCAGGTGCTTTAATCACTGAGCTATCTGGCTGGCCCCAAACATAGTGTTAGGACCTCTACTTTTTCTCAGGTTTCAGTCATCAACTTCCTACAAACCAGGCACAAAGAAAAATAAATTCTCCAGATCCTGAGAATGCTTTTCTTCACAGGGTGTAGGTAACATGGTCATAGGGGGTTCTCAAGGCTTCGCTGTGCATTGTGAAATCTAAGGGGTCTTATCAGTCATCTAAAATTAAGCATATTTGATTGAAATACCAGCAGAAATGTTTGGTCATGTAGATGTCATTGACCTTGAAGATAAAATTTAGGCTGGGAATTCTTAATGCAAGTCTGAAGGATGATCAGTTTCAAAATGCAAACCTTGAAACCTAGAAGTATAGGGCACTATAACGAAACTGCACAAAGCAGAATGTTAGAGTAGAAATTTACAGCTGACAGCTCAAGTCTATAGCAGCTCTAATGTGCGGTGCATCCTCAACCCTACAAAAGCAGTGTTGTATTTTTACCTTATTTCCAGATGCCAGTTTTATCACACGTGCTGTGCCTTGTTTTGAAGGGAAACTTGTATGTGCATTGTGTTGTTTTCCTTTGAATATTACTTCGAACTCTTCAGTAAAACTCTGAGCTCAACATTCACTCAACTTGTCAAACTCTTAAATTAATTTTTCAGCTTTTTCTGAGGTCATCCTAAACGTGATTTCTCGTGCTATTAGAATCTGGCATCAGGAGCAGCCGTTGCTATGTCTGATTTTCATTCATGAATTATTCTGGGTTGGAAGATCGGTTTTTGTCCAATGTTGGTTCTTCTATTGGGCATTATAAATAAATTCACTTGCTTTCCTTCCTGCTTAATGAGCACCCAGCCATTATATTTCATATTCCTTACACCTCTGGAATGCTAACCTCAAAACAGCAACTGGAGATGAAGGAGGATACTTTGAATAGCAGACATGTTGAGGGTTTTTATAAAAACAAAACTCAGGATCATATTCATAGTCTTTTCATTGCTTCTAGTTACTGTGTTTATTATTAATGGCTTAGTATCTTGCCCTAGTTCTGTTCTAGTTTTGAATGCTAACTTTTGTTTTGCCTTTCTAGCTGCTAAAATAGATAATGGTTATTGCAAAGTACATGTTTTTAAATGACCTCCAGTGTGGATTGCTTCCGAGACACTGATGGAATGAGTGCTGTCTGTAGGAATGTGCCATTTGGACTCCGGGATCATTCATCGAGGATAACTGCCTGATCCGACAGTCAGAATACTCCAACTTTTCCGGCATGCCGAAGTCTTTCTTTCCCTGAAAAGCAAGTCTGGTCAGCCTCCGAGCTCCTCCCATGTAGCTACGCTCTCATTTCCAGTCCCAAATTAGTGTTGGGTGTCAGAATTGAAGTTTTAGTGTAGCCAACTTATGATGTGTAGGAACTAATAAAAAGTGTGAGTATGATCAACATTCTGATTTGTAGGAAAAAATAAAAATAATTTTGTTCGACTAGCTGAAGGATAGGAACTTTTGTTTTTCTTTTTTTTTTCCCCCGGTCAAAATAATTTCACCAGGTTTAATGGCGCACACCTGTAATCCCAGCGCTTAGGAGACAGAGGCATGAGAATCACTGTGAATTCAAGGCTAGTCAGAAATCCTTAGTGAGATCCTATCTCAAAAAGAAAAGCTGGGGGATATAGCTCAATGAGGATATAACCTAGTGCCACAATGCCTGCCTGGCAAGTGCGAGGTATTGAGTTCAATTCCTGGTACCAAAATTATTATTACTTGTTTATTATTATGGTTTTTCAAAATTTTTTAAAAATGTATTTTGTATAGGGCCTCACAATGCAGCTCAGACGTGCAGTGATCCCCATTTTCAGCCTCCCCAGTGACGAGATCACAGGTGTGAGCCACCACACAGTGGTCTTGGTGGCTTAGTACGCCCAGGGGTGGGGATGGGGTGGCACATGGTGCTGGTAATCAAACCCGGTCCCTGCACTTCCCTAAGCAGGAACTTAGTCCACCCTGACTTAGTCTTGCTGACCATTATTATTATTTTTTAAACCTTAGTTTTGGCTTCAAGATTATGATTTAGCAAAAATAGAAAGACAGGGCTGGGGAGATAGCTCAGCTGCTTAAGTGCCTGCCTGGCAAGCACAA
>NW_004524668.1:2723692-2729861 GCF_000260255.1 Octodon degus
GTACCAGATATAAGTTCACTTTTCTAGTATAAATGTAGGTGCTCATTATTGACTGGCAAATTAGTCATTTAGAACAATTTGCTATTATTTCTTGTTCTTTTTGTTAGAATTGCTTTTCCCTTACACATTTCTAGTGTAGAATCCAGGAAAGATTTGTGTGGGGTCTTCCTGGGAATTGCATCTTTGTTTTACTCAACATTTATTAAAGGAACACAAGGGCCTGGAGCAGTGGCACATACTAGTGATTCCAGCGCTTGGAAGCTGAGGCAGGATGATGTCTTTTGCCCAGGGATTTGAGACCACCCTGGGCAACATTTCAAGAGCCCATTTTAAAAAAAGAACATTCCAAGCTTCACTGTAAATTTCATCCTATATCAAACTAGAATCTTCAGCTTAGGAACTGATTCTCATTGAGGAACAGAACTTATAATTAATCCACTTCCACATTCTTTAAGATGTGACTCATTCCTTTTGAAGTTGTGAGACCTAAAACTACACCCAATCACTGAATTTTATGTCCTTCCCTGTTTACTGTGTCTGACCTTCAAGATTTCATGACTGATGCCGAAATGGAAGCCAGCTCATGCAGAAATGTGGGGGAGAATGACACCTGAAGAATGCAGGGGAAAGTAGGAATTCATCTCAAGCCTCCCTAAGCCTGCTCTGTCTTGTCACACAGTCAGAGGAAAAGAACTGAGTTCCTGGAATTTGCCAGCTAAGTCTTACAACTGTCTTAAATATTCTTAGGAAATACACTGAAAAGGTAAGTGAATTGTCTATTTTGAAGAAAAACCATTCGGTATTTTAAAGCCAGTTGTTCCATTTTAATAAAGATGGGGAGCTCCTTTATTCCAGATTTCAAAGTCTTGCCCTGCTGCGTGTCCTCAGTACTGTGGCAAGGGTGGAGTTGCTCGACCAGTGTGGAGCTCTTCCTGTACTTCCCAGCGGCGCGGCCGGAACACGCGTGGAAGTACATGGCATGCTGATTGTGTTTGTCCTGTTATGCTCAGATCTTTTTTAAAAAATTACTTTCAGATTAGTTTTAGTAATGTTTCAGAGATTCTGCCAGCACTGCATTTGCATTGGATAGAACCAGTAAGAATAAATGAGGGGCTTTTAATGGCTTCTGCTAACATCCACTTAAATTGGCTTCATGGATTCTTTTTAAGAGTTACGACACGTATTGTGCACCCATGTAAAAAGCATTGTGCCGGGCCCTGGAAAGAGGGCCTAGCGTATACAGGTGCAGTCCCTTTTGAGACGATACAGATAGGGTTCTAGGTCAGGGAATTCAAAATAGGATGCCTGAAGCGGCTAATTCCACTTTTTCATCAATAATTTACACTAACAACTCAGTATAAGAAGTTCTTTATCAAAGTATATTTGTTTAACATTTACTAAATACTTTGTGCCAGGTACTGTTAAACTCTTTACATGTATTTTTTATTCATACCTATTCTTTGAAGCAGATACCATTACTAGAGCTCATTTTCTAGGGAAGATAAACTAATTTAACTTGGCTTAAGTTTGCCTGACTGTGATCTGGGACCAGTGTTGGACCCAGCAGGCTAGCTGCAGAGCCTGTACTCTATTATATCTATTGATACTTCTGTGCAGTACCTGGCTATGAGCATTCATAAAACATTCCAAACTCTTAAAATTTGCTGCATTGAAATAAAGGAAGATACAAACAGCATAGGAAGATTTTAAATATACCACTAGCTAAGCTCCTTAGAAAATCAGAAGTTTGGAGCCAGGGAGATGGCTCAGTGGAATAAGTGCTTCCCCGGCAAGCACAAGGGCCTGAGTTCAATCTCCAGTTCCGCCAAAAAGAAAAAAAATCAGAAGTTCTTTCTCCCCTAGCTCCAAGACAGTTTACATGCCCAGCTTTCCCCTGGTCCAGCCCCCAAAGGTAAGGCCCAGAGCAGAGGAGGAGGGCTTGGCAGCAGCTTGCCTCACCTGTAGGACCTTGTCTTTCAGATCAGCCCTCTTTTCTTTTGCAAGGTGGCTACTTCCTTTATTTGCTGAGTCCTTGGAAAGCACAGCTGCTGAGATTTTTTTCTTAGATTATATGTTAGGCTTTTGTAGAAATGAAGAAAAACTCTGCAAACCACAGGTAGGTAACTTGCCCCTGTTGTGTGGAAAGCCTCTGCATCTCTGTCCATTATTTTATACTTCTGTAATCTGATTTTACTTTCAATAAACTGGTTTCTGAAGTGAGTGGGTTTTATTTTGTCTCATTTCCTGTTAGATTCTGTATCTCTTTTCACCTTGTGTGTATGTTTTCTCTCCCCTTCAAAACTAGTATGATAGTTAAAATCAAAGTACCTCCTATATACCTTGTAGTTTATTACTTAAAAATACATAGGCAAGGCCTTGTTGTAGGTCAGTGTGGGTTCTCTAGTACTACAAATTTTTGAAGAAAAAGTCAGAAGTTGTAAAATTGCTATGACCAGTGTATCTCAAGCAGTTATGACAGAAATCTTCCCAAGGGAAATCAGGTTAAGTGTTCTGTAATGAAATGAACTGCAGGAACAATTTGACCACATTTCTTTTATTATTATTATTGTTGTTGTTGTTGTTGTTGTTGTATTTTTAGTACAGGGCCTACAGGGTCTCACTACATAGATTGGACTCGTAGTGATCCGCCTGTGTTCAGCCTCCAAAGAGCTGGGATTACAGGCTGATCCACCATGCCCAGTTGCTGGCTCAGGGTCCCCTCGGGCAGGACCGGCACGGCATGCTGGTCACTGCGGCTGCCTAAGCAGGCACTTTAATCTGCTGAGCTATTTGGCTGGCCCTCACATCTCAATTAGGTTATTATTATTTTTCAAACCTCAATGTTATATGAATCACCTGGAGATTTTGTTAAAAGTGCAGATTTAAAAATCAATAGATCTGGGGTAAAAAAAAAGTTTTATTGAAATATAATTAAAATAACGGGGGCTGGAGAGGTAGCTCAGTAGAATAAGTGCTTGTCTGGCAAGCACAAGGACCTGAGTTCAATCCCCAGTTCCAACAAAAAATAAATAACATAACATAACATAACATAACAGCTCAGTGGAACTAGTGCTTGCCTGGCAAGTGCAGGGTCCTAAGTTCAATCCCTGGTACCACACACACATACACACACACACACACCAAAAAAAAAAAAACCAAAAAGCCTAAACCCACAAAATGCTCCAGAAGTGTGCAGTTAAGTGGTGTTGCCTGCAGAGCCATGCAACTCTTAATACTTTCTAATTCGAAAACACTTTCTTCATACTAGAACAAAACCCCGTAATTATCCCTCTAGCCTTTGGCCCACCTTTCTCCTCTCACCCAGCCTTTGGCAACAGCTAATCTACTTTCAGTCTTTTCAATTTATATATTCTGGACATGTCAAATACATGCGTTCACCCATTATGTTAGCTTCTAGAACTCTCTACTTTCATGTAGTATGATTTTAGTGTCCATGTTGTAACTTTATTCCTCTTCATGGCCAAATGATATTCCCTTCTATGGGTGTATGCTACAGTAGTTTATTCCTTGAATGGACACACCCATGGTAGGTGGATATTTGGGAGGCATGGACTTTTTCGCTATTAGAAGTAATACAGCTATGAATATTAGTGCACAAGATTCTGTAGGAACGTAAGAGAATATACCTAGGAATGGAATGCATACCATAACTAACAGTTTGAGAAATTGTAGAACTGTTTTCTTTTTTTTTTTTCTGGCAGAACCAGGGATTGAACTCAGACCTTTGTGCTTGCCAGGGAAGCACTTATTCTACAGAACCATTTCCCCGGCCCCTGTAGAACTATTTTCTACCATTTGAGAGTCTGCATTTTTGACAAGCACCCAGGTGATAGTAAATAGGCTGTAGATAATATTTTGGCACCCATAAAGAAAATAGGAACATGGTTTTTCTTAAACTTGTTTTCAGTATTAGGGAATGAACCTAGAGCCTTCACACTGAGCTGTATTCTCAACGCCCCCCCCGCTTTTTTTTTGAGAAAAGGTCTCTCAAGTGACCAAGTTTCCCAGTCTGGCTGGGCTTGCTTTGAGTCCTCCTACCCTAGGCCTTCCCAGAATGCTGGGATGATAGGCCTGGACCACCCTTCCTGGCAGACAGAACATGACCTTCAGTTGAGTCAGCTGGCAAAGTCTGGCCAACAGCAAAAAAGGGGTTTTTTTTGTTTTTGTTTTTTTTTTCTTGCCTAGGACTCAGGCACTTCAGATCTTACCTTAGTTTTATTGTACTCAGAGGCTTCTTCTAGCCTGTAAACTTACCATCTGATATCTAAACAAAAAGAGAATATTCTTGTTTAGTTGCAAGAGGCAGCCGGGATATAACTCAGCGGTATAAGCACCTGCCTAGCAGTGCAAGATCCTGAGTTTGATCTCCAGTACACACACACACACACACAATTACTAAAACAATTGCAAGATGCAGCTTTTAAGTTGAGATCTTCAGGGAATGGGGTGTAGCACAACAATAGGGTCTTATATTCAATCCCCAGCACCAGATTATAAATAAATTCAGTAATGTTTTACATTTTGAATTTGTGAAATGAAAGGTAGTCAGTAAAAGTACATACATAAATAATACGTTGTAGCACATGTTGGGGACAGGCATCAGGCAGGGTGACTCCAGGGAGACTCCTGGAGCCTGGGGCGCCCCCCGCATCCCTTTTTCACGCACCACTTGTGTGACTGGCTGCAGGGCTGTCCTAATTCTCTGCTTTGGTTCACAGTTTGATAGAGAAGGTGAGGTGAACAAAGGTATACTTCACAAAAGTACAAGTGTGGTTTAAAGATCTGGGCTTCAGAGCAGGTAGAGATGAGTTCCATTCTGAACAAGGCAGTGATGAGAATTGGCGGTAGGAATGAGAAAAGGCTGCTTGGAACTGACACCTGAAGCTGGGATTTGGAAAGAGGTAGATGAAAAGACAGATTCTAAGAAGACAGCACAGAAACGAGTAAAATACTAAGGTCCTAAAGTGGTAGGACACAAACCAGCTATCTTTGTCATGTGTACAGTTGGGGTGCTGAGCCTCAGCAATATAGAAGAAAGAAGTCAGGTTGGGACAATAGCTTGGTGGCCTAAGTGCCTGCCTGGCAAGCTCAACGACCCAGGTTCGATCCCCAGTACCACATTCTGTGCTGGCCCCAGAACACCGGGCATAGTGGCATACACCTGTAATCCCAGCTCTGGGGAGGCTGAGGCATGAGGATCACTCTTAAGTCCAAGTTGTATAGCAAGATCCTGTGCCAAATAAAAAGATAAGCCCCTGTCCCTCCTAACTAGCACTTAAGCAAAAGATAATGTGATCTACATAAAAAGCTAGCATGTTAAGAGGTGTAAAAGGACTTTTTGTTGTTGTTGCTCTTCAGTGCTGGGGATTGACCCTCAGGCCCCTACCTGCCAAGCGCTTGCTTTATGGCTGAGCTACACACCAGCTCCTATGAAAACAGTCTCTTGACTGGCTGTTCTGTTTCACTTGACACAGTGATCCCTGAAATGAAGGGAGCACGCAACACGGACAAAAAGATCAGTTGAGGCATTACTGCCATCTTCTTGGGCAGACATGGCTAAAAAATGTGAGCATGAGGCCAGAAGAAGAGAAAGCAGGGGGTTAAACTGGGGAATGCTTTTCTTCCTTTAAGGCCTGGGACTTTCCCCAGTGGTTGTACATTGATGTCTTTGGTGGCATTGCAGGGTATCTTGTTAATCTGGTTTTCAGGTTTTTAAGAATGAGTTACCTAAAAGTCTAGAGCCCAGCTGTAACCCATAGTTGGACATTGTCAGCTATCCACAAAGCTTGAAGCATGAAATACTTATCAGAGTAACATACATTTCCAGCCTCTTAACTGCTTGCAACCCTAAGTCCTTAATTACTCTTCTCCTCTCAGTAGATAAAATTACAGGACAAAATTTCCGTGATTTATATTGAATGGGCTTGTACATGTCTTAAGAAGCTCCATATGCTGTTTATTTCTACAGAACAAATGACCCCACGAGCTTAGCAGCCTACCATGGATGTGTACTGCCCCACACAGTCCCTCTGGGCTCAGGATCCAGGCGTGGCTTAGCTTCTGGCTAAGGCGCTAGCTTGGATTCTCTGGAGGTTGCAGGCATCAGAGAGCTTGCCTGGGGCTGGAGGTTTTGCTTCTGAAGTGGCAC
>NW_004524668.1:2730116-2736338 GCF_000260255.1 Octodon degus
TCAAAACTCCAGGTGATTTCGAGGCTATATACTATTCTGTTAATCCAAGTTGATGAGGCTGGCACAGGCACTTAATGCCTATTTCTGGTACTTTCAAATATCTTGTGATTTCTCCAAAAATGTCTTGACCTAAGTGTGATCACATTGTTCCCCTGTAACACCTTGGGGAAGGGAGCACAAATACTTTACTATGAGGTAGTCTCTATACCAAGATGAATTCTAGTATTTTCCAAGTGAACGAAAAAAGGAATGCAAAAGAGTGCTCAGCTGAACCAACCAGGAGAGAGAATTCTCTTCCTCCTCCCCTTCCTCCCCCCGGGCTCATTGGATAAGGCTGTGGTAGGAATTAGGGATTGGTAGGGAGCTGCAAAGGGCCCAGCACCACCGCCAGAGCTGTAGTTCGGTTTGCTGGTAGGTAGTAGCTACACCCTGAGACAGGGTTTGCAGGTCAGGCCCAGGCTCCTGAGGATGGCAAGTGACAGCTTGAATAGTTTGATGACTCTGCACCCATGGGAGATAAATTTCAAGGAAGGGAATGATGAGCAGCGCTGGGCAGCAGAGAGGAGGAGAGCTAATGACAACCATAACTCATGATACAATAGACCTTTCCTGAGCAGCTCCAGAGGAACAGTGGGAAAAAAGCAAATTGCTCATGGATTGAGTTAGAAGTGAAAGGCAAGATGGAGTAATGAAGACTACTCTTAAGAAAATTTCGAAGAAGGTAAGGAGAGAGGAAATAGGTGACTTCAGTTATGCATTTAGAAATCTGTGTGAGGGGCCAGGGAGATGGCTCAATAGGATAAGCGCTTGACTGGCAAACACAAGGATCTGAGTTCAATCCCTGGTTCCGCCAAAAAAAAAAAAAAAAAAATCTGTGTGTGGGCAAGGGGACTAAAGTTGGGAAGAGCAGTTGAGAATGAAAAGGTTGAAGACATAGCAGGAGGCTGATAATTGCTGAACCAAGGCTACAGAGAAGGCAGAAGGCCAGGTGAAGCGAGTGGCCTCGGACCAGGAAACCTCAGCCAGCGAGACGAAGTATGTGGTACATTTGCAAAGTAAGAAAGGGTATGAAATCTCTTGAAATTTGCTTTATCACTGAGTCTTTCAGGATTAGCATTATCTACACAAGGAGGAATGCATTATTGGTTGTTGATCTCTCAGATGTCAGAAAATCCTGTTAGCGTTTTAATAAACCAAAGTTAGTATGCTTAGCTGGGTGTGGTGGGCCACACCTGCAGTCCTAGCTGCTCAGGAGCCTGAGTGGAGGATTCCATTTGAGGCCAGCTTGGGCAGTTTAGTAAGACATTGTCTTAGGAAAGGAAAGAAGAAAGGAAGGAAAAGGAAAGAAAATAAAAGTGGTAGTGTGACTCAGTGCCAAGAGTACTGAGCATACGAAGTCCTGGGTTCACCTGCCCAGTACCAAAGGAGAAAAAACTCATGTTTGCAGACTGCCCAGCTGCGAGGCCTTGGCTATCTCCATTAATCTCAGTGGGCCTCAGTGTTCTCCTTAAAATCAGCATCATAGCGCTTGCCTGGCAAGCACAAGGGCCTGAGTTCAATCCCCAGTTGTGCAAAAATATTAAATAAATATTTTTAAAAAATCAGCATCATAGGTTCTCTTTGAAGTTTCAGCTAGTTCTGCAACTGTGACTGACCTGTCTGAATCGCGTTTCTCTATGACTTCTCCATGCATTCAGTGTAGCTAATTTAGTGCTTTTATGTATATGTTGATGATACCTTTAAATTATTCAGTATAAGGTGTGCTCAGAAGCCATGCGTGGTGGTGCATGCCTATAATCCCAGCCCTCGGGAGGCTGAGGCAGGAGGGTTGATGCTAGCGTGAGACCAGCCTGGGCTGCAAAGTGATCTCAAGTCCAGCCTGAGCTGCATAGCGAGACCCTGTCTCAAAAAAGAGAATTCATGGGCTGGTGAGATGGCTCAGTGGTCTAAAGCACCTACTTAGAACAAGCTTAGCAAAGCACAGGGACTGCAGTTCAATCCCCCAGCACCACATGCCAGCCAGCCCTGCCCCCGGTGGGCTGAGCTGGCCACACACATACACACACACACACACACACACATACAAATAAAATTTTTAAAAAAGAATTCATGCTCAAATATGCTATTATATGCATTTTGTAAAATACATAATCCCAATGCACATGAATCTTACTAGGCATTTGAGTTTATCTGATGTTTCCTGTATAAAATGTGAAAGAACTAATAATAGCACTTTACTTGTCACAGAAGTCCTGTTATATATACAAAGCGCCTGTTCATGATACTAGAAACATCTGAGACAATCCTGGGCAACTTAGACCCTTTCTCAGAATTTAAAGAATCAAGGGGGTGGTGGTGCTGGGAATGTAGCTAATGGTAGGCTATCTCTGGGTTCAATCCCTACTGCAGGAAAACTTTTTGTTGTTTTAGTAAATATTAGGCCCACAATCCTGTATTTACTTTCTTTGTGGCCAGATGTGTTTAGCAATTACATTTTCAGATTGTAGTACCTCTGGGATATACATACTTTGTATACTATGCTATTCCCAGGAGGGTCCAAAGCAGAATTTGTAGTCAGACACATTTGCAAAAGAAGCATCATAAAAACTACAGTTGCCTCATTTTAAAAATCTTTTACTTATTTGGTACAGGGTCTCACTATGTAGCTTGGACTCATAGTGATCCTCCTCTCTCAGCCTCCCCAGCGCTGGGATTACAGGTGTGCATCACCATGCCCGGCTTCCATGGCCGGCAAGGCAGGGAGGGGGCTGGCGCGGCATGCTGTACCAGGCCCTGAATCCGGGTCCTTGCGCTTGCCAGGCAAGCTCTTAGACTGCTGAGCTATCTCCCCCGCCCATTTAAGTTCAGGTTTGGGGTGCAAATACATTTTATATTAAGACAGAAGAATTACTTTGGTCTTCAGAACTTTGTTTTAAAGGCTGCAGATGAGGATCGTGGATCCGTGTTATCAGTTTGCATTTATTAAGCCTACTCTGGGCTATGAGCGTCACAGAGAACAACGTTGCTATCCCTCCTTCCTCTCTGTTGTTTGGACCATTTGTCAAGAGCCTCTCCTGAAGCAGAGTGGAAGGAAGAACATCGGTCACGCAGTAAAAAACTGGAGGAAATGCCAGGAGCAGTACCAAATGCCTCCAATCCCAGCACTGTGGGAAGCAGAGGCAGGAGGATTGCAAGGGTGACCCTGCCTGCACCGTTTAGTGACTTCGATGTGAGGCCAGTGTCTCACAAAACGAAAACCTGGGGGAAACACTTGGGTCATAAATAAGCACATCATAAAAGAAGATACTCCAGTGATTACTAGACATAAGACAAAAAAGCTCAACCTCAGTAGAAATCAAGGAATGTGTGTCCAGGTGTATCCGAACCCCGCCAAAATGCCCTTCTGGTGAGAGAAAAACAGCGTCTGACGGGCCAGTGCTGGTGGGAGCCAGGAGCAGTGGGGACACTCGCTGCTGGAGGCAAATTATTACAAACAGCTCCTCTTTACTGGGTAATTTGAAAGAGCCAAGTGTGGTGGAGCACACGTTTAACTCCTGCACTTAGGAGGCCAAGGCGAAATGATCACGTGGGGGGCCTGCGTGAGCAGCGTGGCACGCCTTCGTCTGGAAAAACAAAACAAAAATTCTGAGGATGTGGCTCAGCGTTCACTGAGTTCAATCCCCAATACCAAGAAGAAAACTATTTTGGAAAACACATGTATACCCCGTGACCCAGTGTTCAATTAACACTCAAGTCTCTGGAGAAAGACGCTCACACATATGTAAGAACGTGGAAAGTAGCATTTGTAAATGTCAAAAACTAGGAACAACCTCAAAAATTGGGTGTTAGAGTATTTTTATACAAAGTTAAGCTACTACAGTACAGATATTACAGTGTTTACCAAAGACATCAAACAAAACTGTCTTCATAAAGCTATAAGGAAAAACTAGGAAGTGATTACTGTTGAAATTGGGGTAGTGGTTACCCCAAGTAGAAAGGGGGGAGAGTGTGTGGAAAGATTACTTTCAAAACTGTAGTTTTGATCGATATGGTGGTTGATTCCATGGGTGCTTTTATGATTCATTAATCTGTATGTTTCGTGTACTTTCCCATACTTAATTATACAGTAAGAAAGGTTTCAAAGTTCTGGGCTTCGAAGGCAAATCTGTGAAAACTGAGCGAAAGGAGCACCCTGGCAGTAGGGTGAGGTCACGGCGGCCGCGCAGCACGGGCCTTCCACCGACCCGACACCGGGCTGGAATCGAACTCTTACCCCATCCCTAGGACACTGATTGGTGCTCCTTGCTTGCCTAGCATTCATGATGCCCTGAGTTTGATCCCCAGCACCACAAAAAAGAAAGAAAACAGGAAAGTAATGGTCTTACTTTTCCATTTTCCAGGTAAAACAAGATCCAGGGAGGTTGTGTGAGGACACAGTTCAATTCCCTTCGTGGCTCCCTCCCCTAATTTACGTTTTTCCCCTTCTAGTACTGGGGATTGAACCCAAGGACTTGCACAGGGCTGCATCCTCGACCCTTTTTTATTCCTGAGATAGGATCTAAATCAGTAAATTGCCCAGACCGGCCCTGAGCTTGCAGTCTTCCTGCCTCAGTCTCCCAGAGTACTGGGATTACAGCCAGGCACCACCACACCTAATTATTATTATTATTATTATTTACTTCATAAAATTTAGATAACTCGATGAAGTCCAACCATCTTAGTAACTTTGACTAGTTACGTCTTCAGTGAGCTTTCCCAGGCGTGTTCTCAAGTCTGCCTTCATCCCTGCGGCCACTGCAGCTGTGCTGTTGGAAGCAGCCACGGTGGCACTCTGCCCAGGAAGAACGGGAGAGCCACCTAAGGTCCAGGCTGCTGATCCAGAAACAGGCACTCTAGAGGGACCGGAAGACTCCGCGTCCCTGTGAAGGAGGGGCGGAGAGACTAGGAAAAGCACACTCCAAGGGGCCGGGGAGATGGCTCAGTGGAATAAGCGCTTCTCTGGCAAGCGCAAGGGCCTGAGTTCAATCCCCGGTTCCACCACCCCCCCAAAAGAAAACAACAACAACAACAAAACCCAACACACTCCAGGAGGGTGCTTTCCACAAATCACACAATTAGTAAACTTACCTCAGCTGGCAGCCCCCAGGTCTTTTCCCTTAAGGTATCACTCTTTGTGTTGGCCTTTTCGATTAGAAGCCAGCTGGAGCCTTTCAGACGCTTAAGAAGGGAATTTTGACTTCAAAGCTTTCTCTTGGAATGTTCAAGATGACCGCAGTGGTGTTAGCAGATAAGAAGGTGGGCTTGGGAGAGTAGCTGAGTGGTTGAGCCCATGGGTTCCGTGATTAGCTTTCCTGACGCCAAGTTAGCTCTTCATATAACTGTCTGGTGAACATCTAGTAACGGGGAAATCAAAAGGACGAGTCAACAAGGAGAGGGGGAAGGAGGGAGGGGAGAAAAGAAAGAAAAGAGGAGGGTGGGGGCTGGAGCCAGGGGTGGTACGTGGTTCCCGGGACCATGTAGAAGGGTGAATCGGAAGGGAAAATTCATTGCTCCTCTATCCCGGGATTGAACTCAGGACCCTGCACTTGCCAGGCAAGCGCTTATTCTACTGAGCTATCTCCCCAGCCCCAGAAGGGTAAATTCAAAGCCAACCTGGAAAGCTCGGCGCGACCAATCTCAAGATTAGGTAGAAAGAGCTGAGGATGTAGCTCAGTGGTAGAGCATCAGAGGCCCTCGGTCGAAACCCCAGTATGCAGGGACCGGACGTGGTGGGAAAGTTGGACTATTCCCAGCTCTGGCCACCAGGTGGCCCCATTTTCACAAATGCCACTTCTAGAATAAAATTCAACTCACTTGTGTGTACAGTATCTTACTAAAACCCAGAAAATTTTACCTTTAAATATCAGAATTTTTTAAAGTCTAGTTTTTATATATACAGTTACTTTTTTGAACACTATTGAAAATGAACATCAAGCTTGACGTTTTCCAGCTATGCGTCCACTAGTCCTGGGACCTGGGTCATAGGCCTTAGAATTTAACAACTACAGCCTGGGTTGCATGTGTAGTTTGGGGGTAGCATGCTTGCTTAGAGTGCCCCAGGTCTGGATTCAATCCTCAGTAATGCAAAAAAAAAAAGTTTATTTCTATTTTGGGATATTGAACTGGCTAAAAGATACCTTTTAGTAATTTGGTGTTCTTAAAAATTCCTTCAGGTCTTTTTTT
>NW_004524668.1:2736868-2738118 GCF_000260255.1 Octodon degus
GTCTCAATCGCCATCTCAGCATGCCTTGGGGGCAGGGATAGCACAGCAGGCCCGGGATCGAACCCCCAACCCTTGCCCCTGCTTGCAGGCACTTTAATCCGCTGAGCTATTTGGTTGGCTGTCTTAGGGTTCCTTTTAACACTGGGACATATTTCTTTTTTAATTTTATTTATTTGTGTGTGTGTGTGTGTGTGTGTGTGTGTGTGTGTGTCCAGCTCAGCCCACCAGAGGGCGGGCTGGCTGGCATGTGGTGCTGGGGGATTGAACCGCGGTCCCTGTGCTTTGCTAAGCTTGCTTTAGACCACTGAGCCCCTGAGACATATTTCAATAATTTCAATCTAGGACAGTCAAAAAAATCTGCCATAAACAGTTCTCATGGACAGAATTGAGAAAGAGGAAATGAAAGTTTTACTCTTTCAACTCCTTTTATCTCTTTTCCTCTTTCTCTACCACCTTTTCCCCTCACACTTGTACCTCATCCCTGTTTTCTCATAATGTGATATGTTTCCAAGTTTATTTCAGCGTCTAATTGTGAAAATTTCAAACTTAAAAGAAAAAAGCTATGGTGATAACCCCTTTGCTGACCGCGTGGCTTCTAGTCACTGTGTTACTGTGCTTGCTTAGTGCGGTATGGGCCTGCCTGTACCTCTCAGCCCTTTCACTGTGTTCTCGTGATCCATTTCAGAGTAAGTGTGGCATATATAAGAAATACAGTCTTTCTGGCCAGGCGCGGTGGCGCACGCCTGTCAGCCTAGCACTTGAGCCTGAGGCAGGAGGATCACTGTGAGTGCAAGGCCAGCCGGAGCTACAAAGCGAGTTCAAGGGCAGCATGAACTACACGGAGAAACCTTGTCCCAGACAAAAGAATTTGAGTATATAGTACTTAGTGTTTGCCTAGATTCTTAGCACACAACTTTCACGACACCCTCCAGCCACAATGTTCCTGCTTTGGAACCAGCCCTTGTAATTTCCTGAGTGGTAACATGGTCTTTTGTCATGAAGAAATTGATTCTTTAATCCTACCTGAATTTATGCTACTGAGGTGACTCACTGGAGGGCCCTTAGGATGGGGCTGGTCATCAGGAAGACCTAATACTGTATTAGAGAACTGGAACTTGAATCAAAACCAACAACCTCCAAGAAAGGGGTTAGGGGGCTGGTGAGATGGCTCAGTGGTCTAAAGCACCTACTTAGAACAAGCTTAGCAAAGCACAGGGACCGCGGTTCAATCCCCAGCACCACATGCCAGC
>NW_004524668.1:2739098-2745015 GCF_000260255.1 Octodon degus
GAGTTTAATTTGACTCACGCTTCCAGGGGACTCAGTCCATGGGTAACTGATTCCAAAGCAGGAACATTGTGGGTGAAGGGTGCAGTGCAGCAAAGCTGCTTGTTCAGGCTGTCTGAGAAACAGGGAAAGAGTTCCACAGAGGAGAGGACCAGAGGCCAGGGGCCAGAGGTCATCTTCACGGTCATGCCTCCATGACTCACCCAGAAGTGTGCTTCTACTAATCCCATAGCCGACCATTCAGGTTGACAGCGAACAACATGGCTTAGGTGCTGGGAGACTGGCACTGCTGGAGCCTTCCCAGAAGCCCTCACCCGCATCCAGCCCCACGGGTCACTTCTGCCAAGCTGTTGTGAGTTAAAGCCTCTATAGTGAATCAGTAAAAGTATAGAAGGTGCTTTCCTGAATTCTGTACCTGTTCTGACAAAACATTATACCAAGGAAGGGGTTTGGGAATCCCCTACTTATAGTCAGCCATTCCATTAGAAGTCCCAGACACTTGGCTACTGTGGACAGTCTGTAGGGAGCTGGGCCTGTGCTTACTCATCCAAGTAACTGACAGAGTGAAGCTGGGTCATTGGACACCCAGTTACTGTCCTGTGAGTCAGAGAATTGGTATAGAAACAAACCACATTTTTTAATCATTTATTTATTTATTTGGTACAGGGTCTTCCTACACAGCTCAGCCTCACCAGCACTGGGCTTATAGGTGTGCACCACCATGCCCAGTTTCCATGGCTGGCACTGTGTGCCTGGGTTTCCCTAGCTAGCATGGCATGCAGTCCCAGGGATCAAACTCAGGTCCTTGCTCTTGCCAGACAGGCACTTAGACTGCCAAGCTATCTCCTCAGCCTAAACCAAACGTTTGGTGGCAGAAGTGTTAATAGTCAATGAACAGTTTGCTTCTAAGTTAGATTGCAGGTGTCAGTACATGACCCCCAAATCATCTCATGGGCCAGGACTTTAAATTTGCAAATATCCATCTTTTTTGGTGTGCAACATCTTTTCTGTGAACACACCATCCTTTAGGAGAACATTGTGCGCATCTTGTTGGCTTGAAGGAACTTAAGATGGTCATTTCTGGCCTCCGTCCTGCCAAGAATCATAGTACCTTAGACTTCCTTCCTTGGGCTCCATCCAAGCTGGTTAGAGATGGGTTAGTCAGTGGTGAACAAGGCAGTTTCACCATCTTTGGCTGGAAAAAGTCCCTGATAATCACCCTGGTCTCCACGCTCCTGCCCTGGCCTCTCCTACCTGCTGCCAATTTCCCAGGAGAGACTCTTGTCCTTCCCACATAGATTAGGGAGCAATGTCACCCTCCAAAGTAGAGGGTGTTGCTATGGGAACCCTGAAGTTATTTGGAGTCACAAAATATCAGTGACACAACCTGAAACACTCCATAATTGTCCTTCAAGAATAATAGGGTAAAACGTTTTATTCTTGGATGAGGGAACTTCATGCTTTTGTCTTCTGGGTGCATCTAGGACACAGAGATGAGCGGCTGAGAGAGCCGGGGGTGGAAGGATGGCTTCTGGGGACCGCGATGGGACTGGTTTTTCTGCCGCTTGGTGCTGCTGCACTGTGTTCCTTTAACAGTTTTGATCTTTCTGAGCTGCTGTGCTGTTCTGGAAAATAGAATGTCAGTCTAGCTCTGAAAGGGAACTTGAGGGCTGGCTAAATAGCTCAGAGAATTAAAGCTCCTGCAAGCAGGCACAGGAGCCGGGGATTCGATCCCTGGGCCTGCTTTGCCGGCCCCCGCCCCTGGGGGGAACACTGAGATGGCAAGTGAGACTGTAATCCCAGCTCTTGGGAGGCTGTAAAAAGGCAGATCATTGCGAGTCTGATCTATTAGTGAGACCCTGAACACCCTGTAGACCCTTCCCTAAAATACAAAAAGAAAAGATGTAGAACCTTAGAGAAGTTTGTTTCAGAAAGGTTCCGTGTGTTTAATAAGAACATAGATTGGTTTTAGGAATATTTTTAGCACTGTGGAGTAATCTACAAGGTTTTATTTTGGGTGACTGTTATAATTTATTTTCATGTAAGTTTAGAAGAGTTACAAAAATGGGTTGGGGAGATAGCTCAGTAGAATAAGTGCTTGCCTGGCAAGCACAGGGTCCTGAGTTCAATCCCCACTACCACAAAAAAAAAAAAAAAAAGAAAAGAAAAGAAAAGAAAAAAAGTTACAAAAAGAGAACTAGTGGAAGACCTTTTTTCGGAACCGGGGATTGAACTCAGATCCTTGCGCTTGCCAGTCAAGCGCTTATCCTACTGAGCCATCTCCCCGGCCCCTGCTCCATTTATTCTATGTGTGTATTTGTTTCCAGAACTTTCGAGGCTATAAATTAGAGGTATTGGCTCTTATACCCACAAATATTTCAAGTATGTCTCTTTAAGAACAATGAAATTCATAAACCACAGTAAGGTTATTGAAATCAGGAAATAAAACTTGGATGCAGCTCATCCAGAGCCTATTTCAGCTTATATCCTCTGCCCCCGGCATGTCAGTTACAGCACTGTGTGTTCCACTCTCAGATCTGAGCCAGGATCACATATTGCATTTAGTTGTATCTTTGAGCCCGAAATCATCCTTTAAACCCTCCTGTTGTCTCTGTAGAATACAAAATAGTTATTTTGTAAATCGTCCCTGCTCTGGAGCGGCCTGGATGCCTCCTTGTTGGAGGAGGGGCGAGGCTACACCTGTGTAGTTAGTAGGAACAGCCCAGAAGGGGTCCTCTGCCCTCAGTGCCTCCCATCAGAAGGCGAGGATGTAGGTGTCAGTCCCTTGGTTAAGGTGCTCAGGAGGCTGTGGCAGGAGGATCGCGAGTTTGAGGGCAGACTGAGCAGCACAGCAAGGCCCTGTCTGAAGGTAGAGGGTGGGGGGTAGAGCCCCTGCTTGCCTGGCATGTGTGAGCCCCTGGGTTCGCTCCCCAGGGTCACTGCAAAATGCTGTCAGATTTCTTCCCCATAAAGATACATTTTCATTTGAAATTAGTAAGTACATTGAGAGAATATTCTTTGAGACTATATATCTCCTCAATGTCATTCCTTCTAAATTTGCTGTTACTGCATTACATGGAAGAGCGGTCCCATCCCCCATCTATTTACATCAGTAAGGACCCATAAACACATTTTATTCTCTGGTAATCCAGTGCCACCATTTATTAGTTAGGTGCTCCAGTTAGCCCAGATTTCTGCTCAGCTGTTTCCTTTAAAATAAGTTTACATGAACCCTATCGTCTCCAAGTTGGGCATTCAAAGAAGTCAAAAGTTCAAGTGGAGAAGAACTTAGGTTACTAGGAGGTAGAAATATGGATGTAAGGAGCATTACTTTGGGGTTGGGGAGATAGCTCAGTGGTCTAAGCGCCTGCCTGGTAAACTCAAAGACTTGGTTCAATCCCCGGTACCACATGCTGTACCGGCCCTGCTGTGTAGTGAGACCCTGTACCGAATAAATAAAAGACAAAAAAAGCCTTAAGAAAAGAAAAAAAAAAAGAAAAGAAAAATAATTGTGTAATTTTCAGTAAAAACAAAACAGTCTACATGGAATTATGTTAAAGTACTGAGTGGCAGTGTTCCAGCGTCCAGGGTCAGGGCAGTTGTGTCCTTTTAAGGAAAGGACTAGAAAGTCCTGGTTGCCCCGGGCTTGCGGCTGAGCCTCTGCGTAGAGGGACAGCTAACCAGAAAATCAATGTCAGCTCTGAGAAGTCTCACACCCCGTCTGGCTCAGCCGCTCATCATCTTTTTTGGAGGACAGAGACGAGACTTCTGTGAGGATCTGAATGAAAGCTATAAGCCGCGGCTCCTCAAGAACAAGGAGCAGTATGGTCTGTTTGGCTATGAGGTCATCTAGAGATAGATTTTATTTTCCTCAGGGGCCTCCCTGGTGACTCAACACTTAGCAATCTGCCAAGAATGTATGTCCCTGACAAAGAAGAGACCTTTCAGAGCCTCCCCTTCCTTCCCCATAATATGGAAAGGAATTTATCAGATCCATCAAACTCTTGATCCTTTACAGGATAGACTCTAAGCCTGGTGGCACCCCCTCCTGACCCTAGCACTTGGGAGGCTGGGGCAGGAGGTTCCGGAGCTGAAGGCCAGCCTGCGCTACCTAGCAAGACTTTTCTGGGGGGAATAAAAATGTTTGTGAGGTGATCAACGCTTTGGTACAGCTGTCTTTTGACATCACTTAGACAACTTGCAGGCTGGCCCAGTGGGTCAAGTTAGGCTTTCTGGAACTTTTTTAGACAAGAAGTAGGTGACTTCCTGAGGTTGTTAATTCAGGATCCAGAGGAAGCTGGGTGTGACGGTGACTCTTGAAACCTCAGTACTTTGGGAGGCTGAGGCAGGAGGATTGCAAATTCAAACCCAGCCTGGACAACTTTGTAACTTAGAGACCGCCTGTCTCACAATAATAAAATAAAATAAAATGGAATGGGAATTTTTCTCAGTGTGAAGGATCTGGGTTCAATCCCAAGTGCTACAAAAGAGAAAAACAATGATCCAAAGAATAATAATTAATTACACAGGACTGAAAGAACTGGTGAGGGAGGATTGTAGTTGGATGTACTGTTGATGTTTAATGCTTTATTTTCTAAATACATGAGGAAGCTTGCTTGCTTTTTTTTTTTTTTTTGGTCCGGCTATACCAGGGATTGAACTCAGGCCCTTGGGCTTGCCAGGCAAGTGCTTATTCTACTGAGCTGTCTCTCTAGCCCCAAGGCTCTGTTTTTTTTTTTTTTTTTTTTTTTTTAAATTTTTTTTTTTTTATTTTTTTTTTTAGTGTGTGTGGCCAGCTCAGCCCCCCAGGAAGTGGGGCTGGCTGGCATGTGGTGCTGGGGGATTGAACCGCGGTCCCTGTGCTTTACTTAGCTTAGCTTGTTCTAAGTAGGTGCTTTAGACCACTGAGCCATCTCACCAGCCCCCAAGACACCATTTTTAAATGTTACATTTCAGCTCAGAAAAACAGAGCCTTGGGGCTGGTGAGATGGCTCAGTGGTCTAAAGCACCTACTTAGAACAAGCTTAGCAAAGCACAGGGACCGCGGTACAATCCCCCAGCACCACGTGCCAGCCAGCCCCGCCCCCCCGGTGGGCTGAGCTGGCCACACACATAAATAAATAAAAATAATTTTTTTAAAAATGCTGTCTTGAACTGGGGAGGGATGTAGCTCCAGGTTAGAGTACTCGGCTAGTATACACAGGGCCCTGAGTTTGGCTCCCCAGCACCATGAAAATAAACTGTTCTCCTTGTCTAATTTCCTTCTCCTCCTCCCACTGAAATTCTTGAGTTTTTACTTTTGGTGACATACAGTTATTTACATCAGCTTGCTACCCATGTCCTTCTTTGCACCAGGCTATGATCAGAATAATTGGTTTAGTAATCAAGGCCTTGCCTTGTGTTATTTGAGAATAAAGCTGACTTCATCAGGCCCTGACCAAACCTTTTAAGGAAGTAAGCATGACTTTCTTTGAGCCAGCGCTTTCACAGCCCTCCCAGGAAAGCGGACCTGGCATCCAAGTTACAGAGTCTCCTGTCTTACCAGTGAGTAAGAAAGCTCACTTCTGGGGAGGCCTGAATATTTTAGATACTTAAGGGATTCAACAAAGGGAACCCTGGGCTGGGGAGATAGCTCAGCAGCATGAGTGCCTGTCTGGCAAGTGCAGGGTCCCAAGTTCAATCCCAGGTACCCCATGCTGTGTCAGCCCCAAGACTGCATGGTGGTGCACGCCTGTAATGCCAGCACTGGGGAGGATGAGACAGGAGGATCACTATGAGTCCAAGTTGCATAGCAAGACTCTGTATCAAAAAAGAGAACTCCATAGTCTTGCTTTATCTTGGTCTTAACCATCCAGCAGAAAAATATAAAAATGAAGTATAAGAAGTAAAGCCATGCTGTTATGTTGAGCTGTAGGGGACT
>NW_004524668.1:2745760-2751836 GCF_000260255.1 Octodon degus
TTTTTTTTTTTTTTTTGCAGAACCGGGGATTGAACTCGGGCCTTTGCGCTTGTCAGGGAAGCACTCATTCCACTGAGTCATCTCCTTGGCCCTGTTTCTCAATAAAATTATGGGAAAAAAAAGAGAACTCATCTAAACTAAAAAACCTTAAATTTTTCAGCAAATTTATAGGTTTTATGTGATAAATTAATGTTCTTGCTAAACTTACATATATAATTCAGCCAAACCTAAAGAGACCGGCCTTATTTCGTGATCCAGAATAACCTTTCTTTGAGACTACTTTTTTTTGGCAGAACTGGGGATTGAACTCAGGCCCTTCTTTGAGACTACTTTTTATTCAGTAGGAGTGCATTTATTTCCTGCTGTGGCTGTAACAAACTGTCACAAAGTTGGTGGCCTAAACACAGTCGGGCCAGTGATGCAGCTCAGTGGTAGGAGTGTGTGCTCAGCATACACAAGGTCCTGGGTTCGATTCCCGACAACACACACAAGTTAATTCTCCTATAATTCTGGAGGTCAGAAGTCCAAAAAGTGTTCTGTTGGGCTGAAATCAAGGTGCTGGCGGGCTGTGTTTATTGTGGATTTCAAGGGGAGAAGCCATTTGCTTCCCTCTTCCGGCTTCTCAGGATGCCTGTTTGGTTTGTGCCTCTTCCATCTTGAGAGCCAGCGGCGGGTGGCCGAGTCTTCTTCCTAATGCCGCCTCCCTCTGAGTCTTTGGTCAACCTCGTTCTCATTTAAGAACCCTTGGGATTACGTTGGGCTCATCAGGGTCATCTGAATAGCAGTCTTCATCCTCCCTGCCCTGTAATATAGAATACATGCAGACTTTAGGGATTGGGGCATGGATATCTTTAGGGGACCATTATTCTGACTGCCATGCAACAGGGGACAAGAGGAAAATTTGTGCTCCAATGAAGGATTTTTGATTTGAGCAGGAGTTTGCTAACTGCTGCTTCTGTGGGAAATCCAGCATCCACCTGTTTTTGTATTTACCCAAGGAACAATTTTCCCTCTTTCCTTCCTTCCTTTCTGATACAGGATCTTGCTACACAGTTCGGACTTGTAGTGATCCTTCTGTCTCAGCCAACCCAGCACTGGGATTACATGTGTGCACCACCACACGTGGTTTGGGATGAGGCACAGTATGAGGTGCTGGGATCAAACTCAGGTCATTGTGCTTGCCAGGCAGGCTCTCAGACCACTGAACTATTTCCCCAGCCCTCAGTTTTCTTTTCTTTTTTTTTTTTTTTGTGGTACCAGGGTTTGAACTCAGGACCCTGCGCTTGCCAGGCAAGCGCTTATTCTACTGAGCTATTTCCCTGGCCCCTTCATTTCTAAAGGTTGAGAAAACTGAGTATTATTTGGTGATGAATTTCAGTGTCCATAATGGAATGTGTACTGGAACACAATTATTCTCATTGGTTAACAGAGTAAATATAGCTACTTTCATACATCAAGGACAGAGCTGAGTGGCTGAAGCTAAGGCGAGCTGGCCTAAAATATCTCCCTCTGTCGCTTGGTAACAGAAGCTTGCTGACCTCTGATCTAGTACACACCTTTCCACACTGAGCCTCGCATTTTACAGCTTGTGAACTATTTCACAAATCTATAAAAGTGTAGAGACCTGATAGCAGAGTAAAACAATTCTTGCCTGTCGATACACACATTCTTTCTGGCTTTCCTCTTTGACTTCCTGATCCATCCATGTGTCTGTTACTAGGACTCCCCTCTGAACTATATCTTCCTGGCTTTCTTGGTAATGTTGAGTGAGGTGTTTAGCATGTGTTTGGTTTATATCTGAGTGAGAATCACAGTTTTATGCCTTTCTAAAAAGTGATCCTCACACATGGGCTGCACAGTGACAAACGCAATGATGAAAGAGGATCCACCTCAGACGCTCTGGAGCCAGCTCTGTCTGGCATCTGCCTTGGCCCTGAAGTCCCAAAGTTTTCGGAGATGCTGCAGAAGTCCTTCTGCTGTGGGACCACTTGGGTTATGGTGCACAGAAGAACACTGCCTGCTGGGAACTTGTCCAGCGAGATGGTGACAGTCTGTAGACCTGAGTGCCCAAGGGATGAGGTGAAACAGATGGGCCTTGCATCACACAGCCTAGTTCCTGTCCTAGTTCTGTCAAGATGTCAGCCTGAACCAAGAACATGTCTTCTCAGGAGATGCAGCATAGATTACTTAGAGTTGCTTTGAGGGCTCCACAAATGAAAGTGTGGTGTTGGTGTGAGACCTCTCCCATAGCAAGCCTTCCAGAAATGCTACGTCACTACCTGTGTGGGCAGCAAGTAGCTGAGGCTGACTGAGCTCATGAGCGACATTTGCAAATTCTATGAATCACTACTAACACCAAGCCTTTCCTAGAGGCGACATGCTCATTGAATGGCATTGCAGGAGAACATGCTACTCCTAGAGACTGTAGTTTATTGATGAAGGGATTCCATGAGCCAGAGAGGTCAATTTATACCATGACTGCCCCCCCAAGTCCAAACTAAACCCAGTTGGTGAAAGTTGCAGGGAATCGCAGATTGGTTCATGAGAAAACCTGTTTCGGAAGCTGTTGTCCAAAGGGAAGGATCACTGTGAGGTGGTGCACAAACTCACAGGAACTATATGTGGTTCATAGATTGCGAAGCACTGGCCTAGCACAGTGCCTGGCTGATAACAGATACTTTGAACATTTGTTGGATGAATGAATAAGAAGAGTGAGCCAGCCTCACCACGTGTGGGGCTTACCGCTATAGTCCTGGCCACTCAAGAGGCTGAAGTGGAGGATCACCTGAGCCCACAGATCTGAGCCCAGCCATGATGGTATAGCAGAGGCTGTCTCAAAAAGAAAAAAAAAAAATTTTTTTTTGAGTGTGTCCCAACATTATCCCAAAGATATTATTTGAGGTTTGACTGTTGAAGGGGGAAGGGCTGGTAGAACCGAACTAGTGTCTGATGTTTTGGGGATGTGAATAGAAAGACATCTTTTACTGGGACTTCCTGGAGAGGGCCGTCCCATTGTGAGGATTTAGGTATACATAGTATATTGGTCAAGTTTATATTATTGTAATAAAATAGCTGAGGTAATCAACTTGAAGAAAAAAAGTTTATTTTAGCGCACAGTATTGGTGAGGTAAATTATCCATAGTCTATTGGCCTCATGCATTGGGCCTGGGGTGAGGAAGTGCATCATGGTGGGAGTGTGTGGTAGAGGGAGGTGCTCACCTCATGGCAGCCCTGAAGTCAAAAAAGGGAAAGAGGAGCTGAGGTGCCAATATTCCTCTCAAGGCTGTGTGCCCCCCACATAACTTCCTCCCACGAGTCTCCACCTCTTAAAGGTTCCACCTCTTAAAAGTTCCACCTCTTGAGTGTGCTACCTCCTCCCAGTACAGCCACAGGCCAGGAAGCAAACCTTCCTTACATGGTCACTTGTTGAAACCGTAGCACTCATTCACAGTGAAAATCCAGAAAGTCCCTGCGCCAGTCACGTTGGAAGATAAAGCAGCTCTCATTAGCAACTGACTGTGGAGTCCCTAGCAGTCATGGGGGATGAGGAGGAATAGGCAAATGGTGGAAGGAAGGCGAGGGGTCTTCCTGCTGACCCCAGATGCCAGTGCTCGCTCCTCTAAGGCTCCCTCCTCGCCGGCCCCTGGGTCTATACATTCTGACAGCTGTCCTTTTACATGGCTCCTTAGCGCCTGATCGATCTCCAGCTCCAGCTCAGATTCTTTCTATGATATTTTTTTCTTCAGTGCTAGGGACAAACTGAGGGCTCCATACATACTAGGCAAGAGCTCTACCACTTAGGTACACCCCAACCCGTTTCTATGAGATGTCCTGAATTGCATCTGCTTTTTTTTTTGGTGGTGGTGGGGGGAGCAAGGTCTCGTTTTGTTGTGCAGGCTGACCTTGAACTGACTTATGTAGCCTAGGCTGGCCTCAACGCATGGTGCTCCTCCTGCCTTGGCCTCTGGAATGCTGGGATTACAGACACGTGCCATCACGCATGCTCTTTCTATACCTACCACCTTTGCCCCCCTGCGGCCTCTTTCCTATGTCCCAGCAATAGCCTGTCCCTGTATCCTTTCCTCAAGCCAGCTTGTCCTCCTAGCAGAGCCACGGCAGCTGGGCATACCATGAATGACTCTCCGTGGGCGCAGGATGAATGCCTACATCTGTGCGTCTTTCCCTGTACCGGTCATGCTCTCACCAGTTACCTCACTTTGATTCTTCAGGTCCATGTGGCAGCTAAAGAAGCAGAGTCGGGTGGGGTGGGGGTGAGTCAGGGAGGTGATAGGACTGAAATCCAAATCAGACTGATGAAGCTATGGTGGTGTGTGCTACATGATGGGCATGGGGGTCCGTCGACGGAATGAAAGAGCGCCATGAATGAAGAGCGTTGATAAGATAAGAGCGTTGCTTCTTATCTCTTCTTACTTTATAGGTGAGAAAGCACAAATCTAGGAGGGTTAAGATTGCCTCCTAGATTTGCCTTAAGATTGTCTTGAGCCTAAAACTAGCTCTTGAATTTGGCGTAAGGTTGAGATTTTTTTTAGTAAAGTAAAGATTTTTTCTATCGTAGATCCAAGATGTCTCCTCATTTGGTAGCAGCAAGGCCAAGGGAATAGCTCGAGGAAGATGTCTGCCTGAAGTGCAAATGGTTTTCAAGAATGGGTTAAGATTTGGATTTACGGCTAATTCCCCACAGGGGCAACTCCAAACATGCAGCTCAAAGAGGTGTCATTGCCACCACTTAATGACCTCAAGCCCAGTGTGTCATTTCCACCCAGAAGGTAGCATTGCCAGGGGCTGGGGAATTAGATTAATTTACACCTGCTGGTAAAATTCTGCTAGGTGTTACCAAGTCTGTTGCTCGTTCTCCTCTAATATATCTGCCCCTCTGGCCTCCAGGGACAGGGAGCAAGACCTTCAGTGTTTTGGGCCTTCCTCAGCCATGTCCTATGCGAGACATCCTTTCAAGGCAGAGTCCATCCTTAGTCCCTGCCTGGCAGCTCACACCCCTACCATGCCCATACCCTCAAGGAGCTGTGCTTCCTTTTTTTTTTTTTTTTTTTTTTGCAGAACCAGGGTTTGAACTCAGGGCCTTGCGCTTGCCAGGGAAGCGCTTATTTCACTGAGCCATCTCCCCAGCCCTGTGCTTCCTTAATTTTAAGTGTAGTGAAGACTTCTTCACCAACTGCAGTAAAAAGCCTCTCATGCTCTTTGGTTTTAGGGGGGTTTTTGGTATTTTTTAGGGGAGGGTCTACAGAGTGTTCAGGGTCTCGCTACTAGATCAGACTTGTAGTGATCCACCTGCTTACAGCCTCCCAAGAGCTGGGATTACAGGCATGTACCACCAAGCCCAGTCTCAATCTGTCTCAGTGCACCCCAGGGGCAGGGCCGACATGGCAGGCCCAGTGATCAAACCCCCGACCCCAGGCCCCCGACCCTTGCACCTGTTTGCAGGTGCTTTAATCCGCTGAGCTATTTGGCAGGACCTTCTCTCATGCTCTTTGAGACAATGCCAGGGAAGGAACAGCCTAAAACTACCACCCTCTGCGTGGCAGGATGAATGGAAACATCTTTGCTGTCACCTCCCAGAGGAGGGAAGCCATGTGGGACCCAAGCCCACTTAGGGGCTCTTACCTTGAGGAGGCTTTGTATTGTCATTCATCGAGGGCAAGGAAGGGAGGAGAGCACTTGGCAAAACATGACAGGAGCTGGTCTTTCTCAGCCAATAGGCAAAATCCAGAGTGGCAGAGAATATAATTTCTCACTCAGAAAAACATGATCTCTCAGAGGAAATTCGTTGTCATGGTGGAGGTATGTTTGCCTTCAGATGTTTCCCAGATTAGGGCTTCCTGGAGTGGAAGTTCCATCGCTTCCTTTACTATTCACGGCATCACCCCCGCCCCCTTTTGTACTGGCCAGTGACAACCTGCAGAGAGAGGACAGTAAGAGGGGAGTCCAGGAGGGGCACCTTTAGGACACTTTCTTTGCTATGGAGGATACATTTGTCATGCTAAAAGCTGAACAACCCACCCCAGCTTCCTCTCCTGTCTTCAAGGATCAAGAGAAAGGA
>NW_004524668.1:2752771-2754637 GCF_000260255.1 Octodon degus
GCCACTGCGCTCTGTGTAAGCAGGCACTTTAGTCCGCTGAGCTTTCTGTCCAGCCCTCAACATTTTCATATTCAAATTTGCTTTAATTTTTTTTAAATTTGTGATGCTAAAGACTGGACCCTGAGCTTTGTACAGGTCAGCCAGGCTCTATGCCACTGAGCTAAACCCCCATCTGTATCCTTTACATGAAGGTGGTCTGGACATCCTCTTGAGTTGGAAGGTCTAGCCCATGAGACAGCCCATGTGAAAGTCTCCCCACTCAGCTTCCTGAAAGTAGGGGACCAAGATGACACTGAGAGTGCAATATTTGGCTGGAACTATGGTTAAGGAAACATTTTACAGTGTGTGGCTCAGTGATAGAGCTTTACCCAGCATGGACAAGGCTCCGGGTTTGATCCCCAGCATCGCCAAAAAGACATGGTTCTCCAATATGGTATGGATTTGCTTTGGCCCTGAAATCCATTTGCTGGAATCTTGATCCTTAGGTTGGAGGTATTTAAGGGTGGTGGAATCTTTAAGCAGCAGGGCCCAATAGGGTATGGGGGTGTCATTGGGTGCTGTCCTTACAAGGGATTAAGTAGTTCTCAGTAGAGGGTTGTGATAAAAGGAAGTGGTTGTGCCCTACCTCTGCCTCCTGGCTAGAGGTGTGACCACTGGTTCTGATGTGAGACCATCTACTGCTTCACCAGAAGTCAAATCAGCAGTGGGGAACCCAGTCTTCAACTTTGAACGTCCAAATTTGTGAGCTAAATAAACCTTTTCTTTATAAGAAGTATCCTGCCTGAGGTATTTCATTATAGTAATGCATAGCTGACTAATGCAACCCCAAAATAGCCTTATGTTTGAGGAGCCACAAAACCTAGATGTGACTCTGGAGAGAGACAAGCCTGGATTCAAATCTTGGCTTTACTCCACTCTACCCTATTTAAGATACAAAATCTTAAGCCTCAGATTACTCTTTGGAAAAATGGGCTCCTTCATGGTGACTCTTAGGTGCCCGTGTAAATCAAATGACAAAATATAGGTAAACTGCTCGGTGCCCTGCCCAAACAACTGAACATTCAGTCAATGTAGCTATTATGAAGATGCTGGTGTTTTCTTTCTTTTTTTTCCTGATGTTTTCTTTTCCCACTGGCAGAAAGCAAATGTGTGCGATTGCTTGAGTCGGGAGGGCTAGCCCATGTGACAGCCCGTGTGAAAACCTCCACACTGAGCTTCCTGTAGGTAGGGGACCAAGATGACACCGAGAGTACAGTATGTGGCTACAACTATGATTAAGGAAACGTTTTACAGTATATTTGACAATTTTTAAAGTGGTTTTGAAAACAGTGATGGGATATAAAGTCTAAGCCTAAGCTCTACCATAGGAAAAAACAAAAGCAAAAGCAAAAGAACAGGAGTCCAGAGCTCCTTTCAAGGATTTTCTTGTAGGAAGAGACTTCCTTGTTTTGTTTTTGTTTTTGAGACAAGGTCTCACTATGTAGACCAGGCTGGTGTTGAGTTCATGATCCGCCTGCCTGAGCCTCCTGGGATTACAGATGTGTAGCACCACCTCTGAGGATTTGCCGGGCAGTTGATTCCATCAAAGTTCTCTGTTTAAATAGATGCAGCAAGAGCCAGCCAGATAGCTCAGTGGATTACAGTGCCTGCTTAGGCAGATGCAGGGACTGGGGTTCATTCCCTGGGGTGCTGTGCTGGCCCTGCCGCCGGCGCATGCTTAGAGGGCAATTGAGACTGGGCGTAGTGGCACATGCCTGTGACCCCAGCACTTAGGAGGCTGAAAACAGGAGAATCACTATGAGTCCGATCTGTGTAGTGAGAACCTGTACTAAATAAAAATAAATAAATAAAATAATAGATATAACA
>NW_004524668.1:2755712-2769426 GCF_000260255.1 Octodon degus
CCATTCTGGCTTTAGCAATGCACAAATCCACGGAAGTCTCTGCCAGACTGAAAAGAACATTACGAACGTGAGTCTGACAGCCCCTGTGAACGCCTCCCTGCTCAGCAGGCAAATGTATTTCTGTCCCGACATCTAAAACGGAAGCCTAATTGCGGATAAGTGGCTGCCAACTGATAAATGCGTTTGGGGAGGGTTAGAGGTACTATCATGGAATCGGAAGCGCCTCCAGGAAGTTGTGCTCTCAGGGAGCCCAGTGGGCAGCGCCAGCCTAGTCAGGGTACCTGTGGGCCCCGGGATGGCAGAGCTCCCCCCCTCTGCAGCTTCAGCGTGCAGTGACAGCTGAGACACACACATGAGCACTAATAAGGCACTTCTGGTCCCGGAACTGTGCCAGTTGCCTTTATGGTCGTGTAATAGCTAATGATGGGTATTATCACCAGGCTCTATCCAATGTGTATGATCTACAATATTTCATTCAGTCCTCACTAGTCTGTGAGGTTGGCACTGTTATCTTCCCCAAATTACAGAGAGAAACGAAGGCATAGTTGGCCTAACGGTCAAATACTTAAAGTAGAGGGGAGCGGGAATCCTAACCAAGCTGTTCTGCCCCAGGGTCTATGCTCGTAACTTCTGTACCCTACAGTCTCGCAAGACAGTTCTGAAGGGTGTGCTGCACTATTTCCCCTTTATGGAGGATGAATTGAAGCTCAGGAAGGTGAAGTCACTTGCCTCAGGCTGCGGAGCATGGAAGCAGCAGAGCCAGGATTCAATGACAGGTTTATGAGTGTTTCAAAGCCCGCTATGTTAATCACTTTGTCACCCCTGAGCACAGTCCCTCACACCTATAATGTAAAGGTGAGAGGTTTATTTTGGGTCATGGTTTAAGTTCATGGTCAGCAGCTCTAAGACAGAAACAGGATGGGAGAAAGTCAAGGTGGAGAGGAAGGAGCTCAACTCACAGATACCAGGAAGTAGAGAAAAACTAGGCATGAGAGAGAAACACTTCCTTCTGGGTCATGCTCCTAGGGACCCAAACCAACCAGTCCCCAGGTCCTAATAGCACATTCAGCTACTGAATCATCAAGGGATGTATCTGCTCATGAATATAGGGTCCCCATGATCCAATCACATTCCACACACACAACAATTTGGGAGGACATTTTAGAACTAAGTCATAGCACCACACTATTCACCACCACCCCAGATTGTTGCAGCAGGAAAGTTACCAAAGGCTTATGGTGTGCCCAGCTCTGTGCCAGGAGCCCCAAGGAAGACTGAAAGCAGGAGAACTTGTGGAAGTACTAGAAGGCAGGACAAAACCGTCTTGGCGCTGGAACTGTCACTGATTCACTAGGAAGTGTTCAGTGAATCATAGCCCTTCCCTGGACCCCAGTTCCCATTTGCAGATGAGAGGTTTTGTGACCTCCCTAAGTGTGGCCAGGTCATTTCTGATGATGTGGGATAGGAGGTGAAGGACTGGCAAAGAGCAGAAAGTAGGCGCATTAGTCAGCTCTGGGTTCCAGGGTCCAGGGCCTGGCATGTCCGACTGACAGGAAGAAGGCTTTATTTTTGGAATAAGGTTTTTTTTTTTGTTGTTCCTCGAATGCCTTCAGGGCACTTTTGGCCAGCGGGAGAGTTGTGAGGTTTGAACTCCAGCTACCTGAGGCTGTCAGCTTTGTGGAAGCAGCCACTTAAAGGACTGAGCTAGGGCCAGGCCCCAGAAGGCTTTATTTTTACTGATGGCTTCAGAGCAGTCAGTTCTTGGTTGACTGCTCCAAGCCAGGAGCATCATGGTAGGGGGTGTGGCGAAGGAAAGCTGCCCTGTTCATGGCAGCTGGGAAGCAGAGCCAGAGAGGAAGAGACAGGGACTAGACACAGTCCTCAAGTTCGCACTTCCTGACCCGGACACACCCAGAAGTGTGTTTTACTAATCTCAGACATGTCTGTCAAGCCAATCAAATCCACTTTGATTGTCAGAGGGGGCTCTGGATGATGCAGCTGCTTCTCAAAGAGGACAGAAGCCCTCCCGGGTGGTAATGCCCTGACTCAGAAAACTTGCCTTTCCACACATCTCACCTCTTCCTGGAAGAGAAAGATTGGGAAAAAGTGTGAAGAGAAAGGGGGCTATGTTAGCCCCTGTGACTGTAGTAACAAATCACAAACATAGTAGCTTAGTACCACATTTCTTTTCTCATAATTCTTACAGCCCAGGGGCTGGGGAGATGGCTCAGTAGAATAAGCGCTTCCCTGGCAAGCTCAAGGGCCTGAGTTCAATCCCCAGTATGGCCAAAAAAAACCCCAAAACAAAACATAGTTATTGTTATTGTCATTGTCACTACTTGTCTTCTCAGGGTCTGACATACAGGAGACAACAATGTGGGCAATCTCAGTGGGAACAGGTTGTTTCCAAGTTCTTTCTGGGACTCTGTGTTTTCCAATTTTGTGCCCATGGTGAGTTGGAGCAAAAGAGGCCATGAGCAACTACAGTGAAGGAGACAGTGACCTGCCACCCATACTCAGACTGCCGGGAACTTAAGCTGCGTATTGATTGCCTTTGTGACCCCGGTCCTTCTAGACGAGTCTGCCTCTCAGGGTGCTCACTGAGGGCCCTCTCTCAGGAGACAGAGAGGCCAGCCACTGACCACCCCGAGGAGGCTCTTCCCCTCATGTCCTTGGGTGGCTGCAGTGGCGGGTGATGCAGGAAGAGGGAAGGGGGCCAACAAAGGACCAGTCTTAGAATTTATGACATCAGTGGCTGGACAATAAGAAACACATGTGACTTGGAAAGCCGTGAGGTGGCTTCTGTTATTTTATTCACCTTCATTTGCATTTGAAAAGCGCATGGGCCAGCCAAATAGTGGATTAAAGTGCTTGCAAGCAAGATCAGGGGCTGGGGATTTGATCCCTGGGCCTGCCATGCCAGACCTGCCCCAGGGGTGTGCTGAGATGGCAATTGAGACTGGGCATGGTGGTGTGTGTCTGTAATCCCAGCTCTTGGGAGGCTGTAAACAGGCGGCTCACTAGGAGTCTGATCTAGTAGTAAGACCCTGAACACCCTGTGGACCCTTCCCTAAAATACAGAAAAATAAAAAGAAAAGAAAAGCACAACACAGTCCTAGACTTGCCGCTGTACTACAAAGCTTCAGTAACTGAAGCAGCATGCTGCTGGAGCAAAAACAGCCCTGTGGCTCCGTGGGAAGGAACAGAACCAGGGACGATCCCAGGTCCATAAAGCTATTTGATCTTTGACAAAGGAGCCAAAAACACATGCTGGAGGAACAATAGCCTCTCTTAATAAATGGCTCTGGGAAAATTGGATTATCGCTTGCAGAACATTGAGTCTAGACCATTATATAACCGCCAGGTGCTTAACTAACATCTAAATTATTAAATATCTAGATGTCAAAACAGAAACAATCCACTCGAAGTTAAAGTAGGTACAGCTCTTGAAGACATAGGTGTAGCAAGGACTTTGTGAACACAACTCCAACGGCACACAAAAATAATACCAAGGACCGGCCAAATAACCCAGCGGATTAAAGCCCCTGCAAGCAGCGCAGGGGCCAGGGATTCAATTCCTGGGCCTGCTGTGCAGGTCCCGTGCCCGGGGCATGCTGGGAAGGCAATTGAGACTAGGCGTGGTGGTGCACACCTGTAATCCCAGCTTTTGGGAGGCTGTAAAGAGGTGGACCACTATGAATCTGATCTAGTAGTGAGACCCTGAACACCCTGCAGACCCTTCCCTAAAAATACAAATAATAATAATAATAATTAATAATAATAATACCAAGAATCAACAAACGGGACTTCTGCACAGTTGGAAATAGCCAACAGAATAAAGACACAATCTACAGAATGGGAAAAAAAAATGCCAGCTGTTCTGCAGACAGAAGACTAACATCAAGGATGTATGAAGAACTCAGAAAAATTAGAATTTTTTTTCACCACCGAATAAAAGACCCAATCAAAAGTGGTCAATTGAAATGAGCAGACACTTCTCAAAACAAGTACAAATTGTCAATAAACAGATGAAAAAATAATAATCGTTGCTGCCATCAGAGAAATGCAAATTAAAACTGCACTGAGATCGCATCTCCTCAGGAAGAATAGCTATCATCAAAAAAATCTAATAACAAGGAACTAGGGATGGGGGTATAGCTCAGTGGCACAGCGCCCATGTGGCAAGTGCATGGTTGTGAGTTTGATTCTTCGTACAAAAAAAACCCAGAAAACAAAAAACACCAAAAAACAAAATCTAGTAACAAATACTGGGGAGGATATGTGGTTATGTGGGAAGGAACTCTGCTATATTTTTGGTGGGAATATAATCTATAATCATTGTGGAAATTAGCATGGAGATTTCTCAAAATCTAAAAATTGAAATTCCATTTCCTCCAGCTGTCCCTCCTCGATATCTTCCCAAAATGTTTCAGGCATAGCGCATATTCATGTGCATAGCAACACAATTTTTAATAGCTGGCTCTTGGAAACAGTGTATATGCCCATCAACAGATGTGGATAAGAAAAATGTGGCTTTTCTACACAGTGGAGTACTGCACTGCCACAAAGAAAAAAACTGGGGGCATTCATAGGTAAGTGGGGGCATCTTGAGAAAACAGTGTTAAGTGAAATGGCTCAGACACCCAAGCTCAAATTCTCTTATCTAAGAAAATGCATACACAAGGAAAGAGCAAAAAAGGGGGCTGGGGAGATAGCTCAGCGGTCTAAGCACCTGCCTGGCAAGTGCAAGGACCCGGGTTCGATCCCTAGTACTGGATGCTGTGCCAGCCCTGTGCGGAGCCAGCCACTGAAACTGGGTGAGGGGGCACACGTCTGTTAATCCCAGCGTTGGGGAGACTGAAACAGGAGGATCACTATGAGTCTGAGCTGTATAGTGAGACCCTGTAACAAATACATAAATAAATAAACAAATAAATAAAAGATTTTTTTAACCAAGAACAAAATAGAAGAGAGATATACAGAAAGTAGGAAGACATTCAAATGCTTGCCCAAATTACACATCCACTGTTTTAAAAATATTTTGATGTATCTGCTACTTTGTTTCATTTGTACTAAAATCTTATTTTAGTTGAAAGCAAAGTTTGTATTATTATTGTTATTATTATTAGTCTTTTTTGAGACAAAGATTTCACTATGCACTTCAGGTTGGTCCTGAAACTTTGTAGCCGAGGCTGGTCTGGAACTTGCAACGATCCTCCCACTTCAGCCTCCTGAGTGCTGGGATTATAGGCGTGCACCACTGCGTTAGTTACTTTTCTCTCATTGCTGGGACAAATACCCGACACTCAACATGAGGGAAGGAAAAGTTTATTTAGCTCACAGTTACTGGAGGTTTCAAGACACTGGAGGAGAGGCTGGGGTGCTGCCTGTCTAGGATGACCCTCTCCACATCTCTAAGAAAGCACTGGCTAGCCACTTTAAAGGGTTTGTGCCCCTCTGGCCCCGCCCTGGTCATCTGGCCACGCCCCTCAAGCCACTTCCTCCAGCCACATCTGCCCCATCATTTACATGAGGCTTTGGAGGGACAACTAGACACAAACCATAACAGCCACTACACCCAGTGAAAGCTTGTGTCATTATGTGTTTATTTTTTGTGAGAATTGCTTTGGTTCATGTCTTCTTGTACTTTGAAGGTAATGATACACAGTGTAACAACTTATGTTATTCTCTTATTATTTGATTATGATTTTTTTTTTATTTTTCATAAAATGAAAAGAAAGAAAAGCACAGGAAGCCCAGGACCCCATGCCTGCCGGGACACAGCTGCCGGCAGCCCAATGTGCTGGGAGATGGCCCCAGATGACCTTTAAAGACAGTCAACAAATGTTTGCTGGTGCCAGGGTTGGGGATACAGAAGAGAGACCCTGGCAAGGCCTTGTGTTTGATTCCCAGTATCCCCACAAAAAAAAAAAAAAGAATAAAATAAAATGAGATCAAATAAAATAACTTGCTCCTCTGTGAAGCCTCCTTGACTTCTCTGACAGGTTTTAGTCAGAGATCTGACTGCCGATCTGGCCGGGCCCCGTGTGAGCTGTGGGCCTTGCGGCAGATTGCTTTAGTTCTCCAAGCTGCTCTTTGCTCATGCGTCCAGTGAGGGCCCCAGAGTCACTGAGATTTCAATACGCAAATGCATAATACAGCGTGTAACAGAGCTCCTGGACATAGTAGGTGCTCAGTAAATGTCTATCCCTGCTAATGGCCTTTCAGAGCATTGCGTTCTCTTTTCCATTATCTGACGATCTTATTTGAAATGTTAATATTTCCCCAATAGCTGGGGTGGTCTTGAAGTAAGGATCCTCATTTAGACCATAAAGGCCCCAAAGCATGTACTCATCACCCTGCCTTCCAGAAATGTTACCAGCCAGGGATGCAAGGAAGACAGCGTCTTTCCTCAGAAGCCAGCGGCTTCCAGGTCTTAGAGAGAAAGTCCTTAGCTGACTGCTCTCTGGGGCAGGGAACGCTGGAGTGGTGGGAAAGGAGAGGAGAGGGAGCAGGCACTCTTCTCCCTCCTTAGGAGCCTGAGCTTTGGTTGGTGCTTAACAGCTAAAATGACTGTGTTTCTCTGTCTTCTAACCAGCTTTCCCATTTGGTGACCGCACCCCACCCTCCAAGTCTCAACAGGGCAGGGTGTGCAAGTGCTCCGCGGCAGAGTACTCACTTAGCATATGCAAGGCCCTGGGTTCCACCCCCAGCACTGTCAGAAAGAAGAAAAAAATTCTGAGACTGCTTGCTCCTTCCAGAAGCTGAGCTCTTAGCAAGAAGGTACCAGCTAGGAAGCAGCTATCACAACATAGCTGCCTGGGCCTTGAACTCCACAACTGCAAGAACTAAACCTTTACTGTGTATAAACTAAGCCTGTGGCATTTTGTTATAGCAGCGCCAGTAGGCCAAGACAGGAAGTAAAGCCACCTGCATTCAAATTCCAACTTTGCAGCTTCTTAGCTTCCTGGGCGAGTCACTTTCCCTCCCTGAGTTTTTATTCCCATCCAGATAGGGGAATAATGCCACCTGCTAATCTCAATCTGGTGGGTGACTTAGGTGATAGCTGAGTCTCCAGGCTGTTGGGTCACGGGACACGGCAGCTGTTACAGTTATTTGGAGGTGCATGTATGAACACCACAGTTCCAAGTAGATAAGCAGAGGACTGAAATATTTTTCCCCAGCAGCAGATGCCCAGTGGCTCTAGTGACAATCTATGGGCCAAAATCTGCAGGATGCAACTGAGATGAGATGAAATGAGGTGATTCGTGGGTGCGAAGTACTTAGACTGCACCTAGCGTGCAGCAGGTGGTGCTCTTAAAAGTGAGGGTCCTCCCTGGTATTTACGATTCAACAGGCTTCCTTATGCAGACTTCGAAAGGCTTTAGCACAATGTAAACAACTGTGGCTTACAGAGGGTTTTTTTTTAAAATTAATTAATTTATTTATTTAGTGTGTGTGTGTGTGTGTGTGTGTGTGGCCAGCTCAGCCCACTAGGGGGCGGGGCTGGCTGGCATGTGGTGCTGGGGGATTGAACCGCGGTCCCTGTGCTCTGCTAAGCTTGTTCTAAGTAGGTGCTTTAGACCACTGAGCCATCTCACCAGCCCAGGTTTTTGTTTTTTTTTTAATCCCATCCTCTCTACCAAGGGACCCCTAGCTTGGGTAACCACTTTATCCCTCTTTACAAACCTTGTTAGGCTTGGTGCGCCTATTTTGAAGAAAAGTTACTTTTTGACAAGCTTGAATTTGTAACGGGAAAAAGGGATATGATTGCTTTAAAGCCAGAGATAGGGAGTGTGTGTGGTTGCCATGGAAACAATTCAATGTAAACTTTATTTTACAGTCCGCCCAGCTGAGCAATTGGTCAGGAGGGAAGGGGAGAAGCTAGAAGCAATTTCCTCCAAAACAAGAGGAGAAAACAATAACTAGGGAAAGGCCCGCTGATGCTGATGCAGAGAATCTTTTTCTGCTCAGGGAAAAAGAGTTGAAACGTTCGTGCTTCTGCTGAGGGCAGGATCTGCCAGGCTGGCATGCGCTTTCCTTCTTGTCTTAATTTTCTTCTGTCTGTAGATTTACATACAGTGCAGGGGGTGGGGAGAATTAGGATCAGAGCAAGAAGAGGCGTTGTAACATTAATTAGCACTTCCAGGGAAGAGTTTAGAGCATGGGGCTGGGGGTGTGGCTCCACGGTAGAGCCTCGTCTAGCATGCTTATAGCCTGGCCTGGGGTTGCCTCCCAGCACTAAAAACAACTGAACAACAAGAACAACTATAATTATATATATATATTACACTGAGCTATCTCACTGGCCCTTTCATTGGTCTTTCTAGAAAAAGCAATTTAAATTTTATTTCTTTAGATCCTTATTTCAGGAGAGAGAGAGAGAGAGAGAGAGAGAGAGAGAGAGAGAGAGAGAATGTTCATAGGGCTAGGAAGACTTTACCTTTGGCTACTAATAAACGCCACGTATGTGTATACTGAGCTTGGTGGCACACGCCACAATCTCAGATTTTCGGAATCTGGGCTGGCCAAATAGTTCAGTGGATTCAAGGGCCTGCTCAGGTAGACGCAGTAGCCCTGGTTGGACCCCCGAAGTGCTGTGCCAGCCTCACCCCCAGGGTGCGCTGAGAGTATGGTTGAAACTGTGGTGGTGGTGCATGCCTGTAATCCCAGCACTTGGGAGGCTGAACACAGGTGGATTACTCTGAGTCTGATCTAGGTAGTGAGACCCTGTAGACCCTGTAGACCATATACTAAAATACAAAAACAAAAACAAAAGAATTTGGGAAGCTGAGGCAGGAGAGTCACCATGAGTTCAAGGCCAGCCTGAACTGCATAGTAAAACCCTGTCTTAAGGAAAAAAAAAAATAACCCATGTAAAAGGGCTGTCGTTGCTAAAATGTTTTCAAGTCCTTAAAGAAATTCACATACACACTCCAGGAAATTATAGACTCTGTTAAGAGACAAGTAAGGGGGCCAGCAAGATAGCTCAGTGGACTAAGCACCTATTTAGGCAAGCACAGGGACCAGCGTTTGATTCCTGGCACTACACGCTGTGTCGCTCCCGCCCCTGAGTGCACTGAGCCAGGACACTGAGCCAGTCACCAAGTCCAGGTGCAGTGGTGCGTGCCTGTAATCCAGGTGCCGGAGAGGGTGACACAGGTGGGTCACTATGAGTCCAAGCTGCATAGTGAGACCCTGTATCAAATGCATAAGAAAAAAAAGAGACAAATAAGTCAAAAGATAGTTTCTATTGTAACCAGAGCTCTAAGTCAAGATTAGGCTAGCAGCAGAAAATGATACATTATTGTTATCACTTTAATGATAAAGTAGTAAATTGATTACTGCTAGCAAGCCTAGCAGGAATAAATAATAGTTAGAAATTAGTGACGCTGGGCACGGTGGTGCACATCTGTATCCCAGAACTCCAGGAGGCCAGGGAAGGATTATAAATTTGAGCCCAGTCTGAGCAACTTATGGACTTAGAGAGAGCCTGTCTCAAAATAAAAAGGGCCAGGGATGTCATTCAGTGAGAAGGGCCTGGGCTCAATTCCAAATTCTTTTTTTTTTTTTTTTCATTTATGTATTTGGTACAGGGTCTCACTACGCAGCTTGGACTTGTAGTGATCCTGTTTTCAGCCTCCCCAGTGCTGGGATTACAGGTATGTGCCACTATGCCAGACTTGGTCGTCGGCTCAGGATGCTCCAGAGGGCGGGGCTGGCACAGCGGCGTGCTGATCTGGGGATCAAACCCTGGTCCCTGCGCTTGCCAAAGCAGGCGCTTAGTCTGCTGAGCTATCTCACTGGCCTTTTTATTGGTCTTTCTTTTTTCTTTCTTTTTTTTTGGCAGAACCAATGATTGAACTCAGGCCCTTGCGCTTGCCAGGGAAGGGCTTATTCCACTGAGCCATCTCCCCAGCCCCTCATTGGTCTTTCTTTAAAAAAAAAAAAATTAAATTTTATTTCTTTACATCTTTATCTCAGTGTCCATTATATTCAAGGTACAAACCAACAGGACGGGGACTGGTGAGATGGCTCAGTGGTCTAAAGCACCTACTCAGAACAAGCTAAACCAATCAAAGCACAGGGACCGAGGTTCAATCCCCCAGCACCACATGCCAGCCAGCCCCGCCCCCTGGTGGGCTGAGCTGGCCACACACACACAAAGTAAATAAATAAATAAATAAATTTTAAAAAAACAAAACAAAAAACCAACAGGACGCTTGCCTTCAGCTAGCTCGCATCCTAGATGGAGAAACACAGGTATGGAAAGGTCCTATGACAGTTCTGGTCTTACTTAGCAAACATGGAATCCTCAGCACAAGCCTGGCGCTGGGCTAACCACTTAGTGTGCTGCCTCATTTAAACTCCACCGCAACCCTATCAGATGGGTCCTCATGGCATCCTGACTTTCCCTACAGGAAATGGAGTCACGGGCTAGGGAGCAACTTGCTTGGGGTCACCCAGCTAGCGCAATGAGGCTCCAGCCCCTGCCTACTAAAGCCCCTGGCTGCTTCCCTTGACTACCAAGCCCCTGCCTGCTTCCACATCCCTGAACCGCCTTTGGAAACTGCTGTGGACAGAGGCCTTTCATTGATCCAGAATTTAGAAATATCCAACTGCAGAAGTGATTGGAATGGCCACAATTCAGAACTGAAGTCCTCAGGGTTCAGAGTGACATCCCTGCCCCAGTGTCAGAGTTCCTTCTGTCCTTTGTTGCCTTCTCAGCTGAGCCACCCATCAGGGGGGCTCTGAGAGCCCAGAGGAGCCAGCACCCTTGAGCACCCTTTGGGTGCTGGGCAGAAAGAAGCTGGGCCACGCCGGCTCCCAGGATCCCGTGAGGAGGGCAGTGCTAAGCACCCTTTGCTCTGGGAGCGAGGTGGGGCCAAGGAGGGAGAGTGGCATCAAAGTGGGAACCTTGGGTCCCACTTGGCAGTGACCTGTGTGGCCTCAGGCCGCCGCTGTTTCCTCCTTGGGCTCTTTTTCTCCTGGTTATTCCCGCTGCTTCTATAGATCAATGTTTCCATCTACAGTGCCCAGTTCTCTTCCCTCCTGTCAGCCTCCTGTCAGGCTCAGCTGTGCATGGGGTCAGCGGGCCGCCTCGGTTTTTTCTGAAATAATTAATGCTTAAGCCTGGCTAATCTCAGAACTCAAGGTGCGAGGAGTGAGAGTAGAGGGGGGCTGCTGCCTGCACCTACAAGGGACCTGGAGCATTATTTTTATAAACTGGGCCTTGGAGAGCTGGCTGAGGCAGTCCCGTCTTTGTTGCTTTTGGTCTTCAATAAAGCACACAGTCTGCCCCCTGGGGGACGACCCAACATGGGTTTCCCCTAAAGGGTTTACAAGTTACCTCTGCCAGGCATCAGGATCAGCAGCAGCAGCGGCGTTTCCACTCAATGTCTCACCGCGGGGGCTTTCTCACTGTCATGCCCATGTTCCAGTTGGGGAGACTGAAGTTCAGAGAGGTTAAGTCACTTTAGGTCTGACCCTTTTGGTTGGGGGTGGCAGAGGCAGGATCGACGGGGTCTTCAGTCTCCCAGACTCTGGTGTTCTCTGGGCAGTGGTGGGGTAGGATCCTAGGGCCTTATGCCCTTTAGGCAAGTGCTCCGCCCCTGAACTCCAACCCCAGCCCAATCCTGAGGTTCCTGACTAAAACCAAATCAAGCCACAGTGTCAGCAGGTGTCTCACAGGGCCATTTGAGAGTCAGCCCAGCCCTTTGTTCTGCAGGAGAATGACATGTCCCAGAGCCATGGCTGGGGAATGAAGCCCACCAAGAGCTTCTCTGAAAATACCAAAGATATGACTCTCAGAGACCCCGGCAGCTCTCTGGGGACAGCCAGCCCCGTCTGCCTCCTGAGGGCAGAAGTGTCACTCCTCACTCCGCTGCCTGGCTCCCATCACACTTCCTGAAAGAGGTCCCCAAGTCCCTTCCGTATATGGGGAGTGTGTATGTTTTTTGCCTAACAGGGAGGTGTGAAGCAGGCTGAGTCTGTCAGGTAAAAACATAGAACTTCACCAGGGAGATAGCTCAGTGGCATAAGAGCCTGCCTGGAAAGCACAAGGTCCTGCGTTCCATCCCTGGCACAAATGAAATGAAATAGTGTCTGCTTAGGCAGAGTGCAGCAGCCGGGGTTCGATCCTTGACTGAGACTGGGCATAGTGGCCCGCGCCTGTAATCCCTGTGCTTGGGAGGCTGAAGAGAGGAGAATCACTACGAGTCTGATCTGTATAGTGAGGCCCTGTAGACCTTGTGGTAAATGCAATAAAGAAATAAAATAAAAAGGGATTTTTTTTTTTTTTTTTTTTTTTTTTTTTTTTTTTTTTTTTTTTGTCTTTTTGAGACAGGGTCTCATTTTGCAGCTCAGGCTGGCCTAGAGCTCACTTTGTAGCCCAGGCTGATCTCAAACTCTCAAGAATCCTCCTGCCTAAGCCTCCCAAGTGCTGGGATTATAGGCATGCACCACCATGCCCAGCTTTCTCTTGGTTCTTTTCTCAGCCCACCGTGAGAGCGGAACTGACACGACATGTGGTGCCAGGGATTGAACCGTGGTTCCCTGCGGCTGCCTAAGCTTGCCTAAGCAGGCACTTTAGGCTGCTGAGCTATCTAGTCGGCCCTCTCTTGATTCTTAATGATATATGTTTTCCTGAATGTGAGCCTTCTTTTGTAAGCTTTTTGGCCATTTTCAGTCAACTTCTATGAATTGTCTGTTGTCTGCCAACCTTTCTAGTGGGTTGTTTTCCTGCTAGCTACTTCTTAGGGCAATTTTTTGTATTGATCCTTTGTGATTTTTATTTTTGTCTTGTTGCAGGGTGCAAGTTGCCTCCTGGACAGTGGGTAATCACTCTGCCACCATGTCACACTCCCAGCCCTGAACATTTTTGTTTTATGTGGAAATATTTCCCCCTGAGCTGTTCTTAGAAGGGTCATTTAGCAAGAGAAAAGTTTATTTTTGTGTCATCAGATTTGTCAAACATGATAATATTTTAAGGAAAGGAAACTTATTTTTAAGGCACATATTTTAGTTTAGATAGTGTAATTTCAACGGGGATGCTGATTTGGCTTGTTTGCCATATGTTTTACTATTCTAGGTAACGTGAAAAATAGAAAATAACAGGTCAAGTAAGACATCCAGATTTTTTTGGGGGGGATGGTTTGTTTCAGATGAGTCCCCTGTTGGAGGAGGAGGAGGACGAGGAAGAGCAGGAGGAGCAGGAGGAACAGGGGGAGGAGGGGAGGAGCAGAAGAAAGAGGGGGAAGAGAGGAAGGAAGTAGGAAAGGAGGGGGTGGAGGTGGGAGGAGGGAGAGGATGGAGGAGGAAGAGGAGGAGGAAGAGAGCAAGTAGGAAAGGAGGGGGCGGAGGGGGGAGGATGGAGGAGGAGGGGGAGAATAGAGGAGGAGGGGAGAGGGAAGGGAAGGGAGGGGGAGGGGAGGAAGAGCAGAAGGGGGTAGTAGGAGGGGGAGGGGAGGAAAATGAGGATGGTGGTGATCAAAGGCCCCACTCCTCGGCAGGTGCTGGCTAATCGCTTCACACACCAGATCTCCTTGGTCCCTGCCCCCCGCAGCCTTTGGAGGTGGGGACTTTTTCTCTTTTAAAATTGAAGTACAATTCACAGATGGTGCATCCACCTATTGCCGTGATTCTTCTTACAGTGCGGGAGAGCGGATCCAGCACTTTGCGCTAAGGGCTTGATCGCCGAGCTACATGCCCAGAC
>NW_004524668.1:2770796-2771986 GCF_000260255.1 Octodon degus
TGCCCTAAATACAGGAAAGAAACAAAAACAAACAAACAAACATGAAACTGAGGCTATAACAAAGGCAGCTCCACTGAGAAAGTGGGTCAGAGTTCTAGGGACAGAGCAAGCAGAGGGCGGGTGAATAGAAAAGCTCTTACAGTGCTGCATTCAGGCTGACTGGAGTTCAAGGTCAGGAACACCACGCATATGAGGCCTGAGCAGTGAGACAGTCTGTCTAAACACACAAGGCACACAGTAGGGCCTTTAGAGGGTGTATTGGAAGGCCTAAAATTTCATGCGTGTTTCTTGTATCTTTGAGGCTTGCTTTGGATCCCCCATCCCCACCCCGCCTTGCCCAGCAGGAAAGAGTTCCCCGCCCACTAGTACCCACTTGGCCAGACCAACACCCCCATCGGGCCCTCTACTGAACAGGTATCACCCCTGCCAGCCATCACATCTTCCCTTGGAAGCTGGAAGTCAGCTCACATTTCAGGTGACCCAGTGCCCACCTCCTACAACCCCTGCTTGTGTACGCTGTCCCTCATGTCAGGGTGTCCTCCTTGAGCTTCTCCTTGAGCTTTCATCCTTCCATTCTCAGGTAGGATGTGTTCCACCATCTGTACCGTCTGGTGTGGAGTCCTTTCCTCACCAATGGGGTGGACAGGAATCAGTTGGATTAGGAGGCATTTACTGCCCTTTTCCAAATCTGTTCCCCTTTCTTCCGGGACCAGTGACCTGGTTTTCTCTTAGGGAGCCCTTTCCATGTCCCCTTTTCTCACTCAGGTCTTGTGGTTCAAGCAGGAAAAAGGGATACCTCACCCAGCTATACCGGAAATGGTGCTACTGCTAGACCTTTCCAGCCGTGTGAGCCCATGTCTCCCCCCACCCAGCGTTTTTGGTTTTGCTTTATTCCCTTAGCCTAAAAGAGTTTTGATTAACAATATGCCCAGTAAATGCAACTGAGTGAATAAGCACATTCCCAGTGCTCACCGCACTCCCTAGCATCATGTTCATTGAAGGGAGGCCTTCTTTAAACAGAAAGTAAATCTTAGCTGTTGGAAACAGAGCCAGGACTAAAATTAAAAGTCTAGCATGGTGGCGCATGCCTGTAATCCCAGCACTCTGGAGGCAGAGGCAGGAGGATCACTGTGAGTTTGAGGCCAACTTGGGCTACAAAGTGAGCTCAAGGCCAACCTGAACAGCATAGT
>NW_004524668.1:2773500-2774736 GCF_000260255.1 Octodon degus
TAAGGGGTCCCCAGTCTAGCCTTAACATGTTATTATACCCTGAATCAAATTTTTAGCTTTAGTGACAGTCTGGCCATCTATAAAATGGGAGCAATAGCCCAGCTGGTGGTGTACATCTGTAACTTTAACAGTCTGGAAGGCTGAGGCAGGAAGATCTCAAGCTGAAGTCCTGCTGAGCAATTTAGAGACTTAACATGACCCTGTCTCAAAATGAAAAAAAAAAAAAAATTAAAAAGGGATGGGGGGCAGGGCATAGTGACACACACCTGTGATTCCCCGCTCTCCAGAGCCTGAGTCAAGAGGCTCACTTTGACCTAGAGGCCAGCCTGGGCCACAAAGTGAGTTTGAGGCCAGCTTGAACTATACTGAAACCCTGTCTCAAAAAGACCAAAAAAGAAAAAAAAAAAAAAAAAGGATAGAGAGGTAGCTTAGTGCAAAGACATTGGGTTAAAACCTCAGTATTGGGGCCGGGGAGCTGGCTCAGTGGAATAAGCGCTTCCCTGGCAAACACAAGGGCCTGAGTTCAATCCCTGGTTCCAGAAAATAAAACAACAAAAACAAAAAAAACCAAACCTCAGTACTGCAGACAAGAAGGGGGTATTAATACTCATCTCATATGATTATTATATGTTATTTTATGAAATTAAATAAACATAGTATCTAGCCTGCAGCTTAACATATTGGAAGACATCTTTCATGTTTATTTCTTTTCTTTTTTTTTCATGTTTATTTCTTTCACTCCATCTCAAGCAGTTCCTAATGGTGACAGATGAAACACAGGGTCTTACTTGCTTTTTATTTTAGACCCTAGGGACGGAACCCAAGCCCTTGCACATGCTGGGTGACTGTTCTACCACTGAGCCATATCTCCAGTCTCTACAAAAAGTTTGATTAGCATAGATTAATTGTACATATTAATGGAGTTCATAAAAATCAACAGCCTTTCTGTACACGAATAAGAAACTCACCAAGAAAGAAGTTAGGGAAACACCTTTCACAGCGTCATCCCAAAAAATGAGATACCAAGGAATTAATCTAACAAAGAAATTAAATGACCGCTACATTGAAACTACAGTGTTGGGAAAGAGGAGACTGAAGAGGATATCAGAACATGGAAAGAGATTGCTCTTGGGTAGGAATCATCAGGATCCATCATCGAGCTATTTAAAACAGAGCCAGATGCTGCGGAGGGTCCTCTTTTCATTGTCTCAGCCTCAACCTCCCCTTTAGTGGCCC
>NW_004524668.1:2779406-2783909 GCF_000260255.1 Octodon degus
CTGGCTGGCATGTGGTGCTGGGGGATTGAACCGCGGTCCCTGATGCTTTTGCTAAGCTTCTTCTAAGTAGGTGCTTTAGACCACTGAGCCATCTCTCCAGCCCCTGCCTTAGGCTCTCTTGAGCACCAGGATTACAGGCTCACGCTACCACATGCAGATTAAATGTTTCTTTCTTTTCTTTTTTTTTTTAAGTATCTGTAGAATTTTAGTGCCAGAAGTGACTTCAATAACTTATTTTAACTTAATGTGGGGCATTAAGGTTGCTGGTATAAAGCAGCTTGCACACACGCTTCCTAATTACCTTTCTCTTTTTCTTTTACATTTATTTTCATTAAAGCACACGCAAGCCACGTGTCTGCGAAAAGTGCCATCAGTGGACTGCACATAAGACCCAGAAGGTGGAGGTCCTTGTGCCACCCTTTTTCCACTGACCCCTCGGTTCCGGCCACTTCATCTCAATTCCTTTCTGGCATTATGTGCATGTTTATCGCTGTGCATATACACAGATGCAGCCTGGCTGCCTGAACACTGTTCTGTGACTTGCTTTTTTTTCCTTTTCTTTAAGTGCTGGGGATCAGGGGCTGGGGAGATAGCTCAGTTGAATAAGCTCTTGCCTGGCAAGCGCAAGGGCCTGAGTTCAATCCCTGGTTCTGCAAAAAGAAAAAAAAAAAACAAAACAAACCAAAACAACAACAACAACAACAACAAAAACCACATATGTGCTAGGGATCAAACTCAGGGCCTCCTGTACACCAGGCAAGCGTTCTACCCCTGAGCTACCTCACAGTCCCAAACTACCTTTTTCCCTGAGAGCTTTACTCAGAGAGCTTTATCATATCAATACAAAAATCTACTGAGTTGTGTCATTTTGCTTTGTTTAGAAGCTGAGGATTGAACCCACACACCAGGCAAGTACTCCACCACTGAACTATACACCTCCAGTCCTACTAAGTGATTTTTATTTTTTATGTTTTTAACCTGTAATTATTTATTTATTTACTTATTTAGTACAGGGTCTCACTATGCAGCTCAGACTCATAGTGATCCTCCTGTCTCAGCCTCCCCAGTGGGCTGGGATTACAGGTGTGTGCCACTACACCCAGTTTCGGGGGCCGGCTCAATGCAGTTTGCGGTACTCGGGTTTGAACCTGGGTCCTTGTGCTTGCCAGGCAGACACTTAGACAGCTGAGCTATCTCCTTAGCCCTAAGTGATTTTTAAATGCTTTATGGTGGCTCACAATGTAGACAGGATATTGTTTGTTTAACTAAAAGGAAGCCAAAGAACTAAGGTCACCTTCACTTTTTTTTCCTCTATGATAAACAACCTCTGTGTGTGTGTGTGTGTGAGAGAGAGAGAGAGAGAGAGAGAGAGAGAATTTTTACAAGATGATATTTAGCAATAGAATTATCAAAAAAAAACACACTTTCTTAACATTTTGACAGCCACTGCCAACCTGTTCTCCAAAAGAGACAGCCTCGGTATGCACCGTCTCGCACCACACCCGGGCCTTTTCCCCACACTGCAGCCAATGTTAGATATTATTGATCATTTTCCATTTCCTCGGTCTGATGAGTAAAAACTCAACTCTAACCGGGTTATTTCTCCATGAAATTTAGAGATTCTTTATGCTTTGAAGGAAATTGCTACGACTTTGAAGGGTTGCATAGGGATCTCAAATTCATCTGTCAATTAAATGGTCTATTCTAGAAATTTCCCGCGGATTTCAGAGGCTGTCAAAAGTGTCTTCTCTTTGGAGCGATGAGGGATGCTCTTTTCACAATATCTGAAGGTTAAATTTGGAAGCTGCACTCGTGCATTGTTTAAAATTATTTTTTCCTGTGCTACTCATTAGAGTTAAATGCTACCCTTCAGCTTAGCTGGGTCCTGTGGGAGTAGTGGGGTAGGATTATAAAGTAACGGGGCTAGGGTGGAGGTTTACAGCCAGCCCTCCTTCTCTTTACTCAGTCCAACATGCGAGTTTGTACCTTATCAGACTGCTGTCTGTAGAGAGACCGAACACACATGCACACAGTTGAAAATCCCTTCAGGCACAGGGGGCTTGTGAGCTTCAGGGATCTGAGGGGGAAAAGGTGAAGAAGCACATTCCCAGAGCTGTCAGCCCCTCTCCTAACCTCCCTTCAGCTCACTTCTGGGATGAAGATCCCACCTCATACCTTGTTCTTTTCTAATGCTTCCTGGGAGTTAGGATTTCTCTTCCTGCCACTGAGGGCTATCAGCATAGATGTTGCTGTTTCTATTTTATGATTTCAATCATAGACTGAGGCCAAGTGGTGAGGGCCCCAGAACCAACTAGCTGTGTTGGGATCCAGGTTGTATCTTTTATTAGCTAGAAGACTGTGGGCAGGTTATTGTGCATTTCATACTGTTTCCTTGTAGGGAGCTGGGCATGGCGGTGCATGCCTGTAATCCCAGCATTCTAGGAGGCTGAGGCAGGAGGTTGGCAAGTTTGAGCCCACTGTGGGAGATTGAGTGACCTAGATTCTTTCTCAAAATAAAAAGTAAAAAATAAATAAATAAATAAATAAATAAATGAGAAAAAGAGGCTGAGGATGTAGTTGTGCAAAGGCCTTGGGTCTCCAGAACTACAATAAATAAAATAGGCACAATAAAACACAAACTTCATCGATTGCTTGGGAGACAGCATATGCAAAGTGGTCTTCAAGGCAGCATCTGGCATCCAGGGAGCTCTCGTGAGTAGCTGCCTCTGTCTTGCCCCTCCAGTTAGCCCCGGGAGAGGAAACTCAGCCCTCTGACCTGTCCGTTGTTCACCCATAAAGAATGAGAATTCCCCTCCTCCAAGGCTGTCTGAAGATTAATTCAAGAATTATGGAAGTGTGGGCCATGCCGAGGAAAGGGCCAGAGAGCTCAGTGGACCTTGTCGCCTTCCTGGCTCTGTTGCTTTCCCTGAGTGAGCTCAGGCCTTTCTCCTACAGACCAAAGGATTTGGTTAATGTGGGTCTGACCTGCCCTGGCAGCCCACGGCACAACACGCAGGTTACAGGACTGTGGGAGGGGACCAGGCCCACTGGGGATGCTCCCAGTGTCTCCCTGAGTCTGAGGAGAACTGAGTGGGCGTTTCAGCAATAACTCTCACATCTGTCCTCTTCCTCTTTCTCCCCACATCACTGCCTGGAGTCAGGCTTCGCATTTAATATAACAGCCTCTTCCTGCCTGGTCTGCCCCGCTGTAGATTCTTGCTGTCCTGCACCTTACTTCTGGAGCTTCCCCTGTGTCACACACAAGTCAGTTCAACTATTAAGCACCCAGTCCTTTTGTTGGGGGGGTTGTGTACTGGGGATTACTTACTTACTACAGTATGTGTCCAGCGCTATGCAAAAACAATTTATAGCCAGGCATGGTGGCGCATGCCTGTAATCCCAGCACTCGGTAGGCTGAGGCGGGAGGATGGCTGTGAGCTCAAGGCCAGCCTGAACTGCATAGTGCGACCTTGTCTCAAAAAATCAAAAAAGCAAAACCAAAAACATCTTATAGACATCATCACATGTGCTTTTCACAGCACAGGGAGATACTTTTATCCCATCCCTTTTACAGAGCGGCAGGGAAGTAACTTGTCCAAGACCACAGAGCAGGACAGGGGAGGAGTGGCATTCCAACATGCTGGACCCCTCCTGGGGTTCTGCCGGGGAAATGATGGCTCTGTCTTACATTAATTTATTCGTTCAAGGAGTACTTAGTGTGTGCCCCGTGTGCACAGCCCTAGAGTCTGGGTCCTGGGTAGACCAGCAAATGAAAAAGATGCTAGTGGAGGAGACGGACAGTAAATAAAATAAAAACACAACATCAGGTCGATGCTAAGAGAAGCAAGAAACAAGGTGAAAAGAGTGTGACGGAGAGTGGGGTGGCGGAGCAGGGTCCCTGGGGAGGAGGCACCTGAGTAGAAAACTAAACCAAGTGGGGGAGAGGAAAACAGAGGCTCAGAGAAACAAGGGGTCTCAGCTACATCGCCTTGTATGAACTCACTGAGAAGTGACTGAGTGCTCAGAGTCAGCTCTGCGTGGCTCTTTTCTGTTTCTTGCTGCTTCTGTTTAGTCCCAGCTCCTCAGGGCCCTTGGGGACGTGAGCGGTAGGAAGAGGCTGCCAGGGAGAACGAAGGTCCGTCTCTGTCAGCTGCCCTCACAGGCCAGAGCCTTGCAGGGCAGGAGGCACAGGCAGCTCCAGGCTCGAGATTCTGTCTGTGGGTCTCAAATCAGATGGATGAAGCTCCCGGCAGGAAAAGTCAGCCTCAACTATGATACTGTATCTTGGAAGGACCTGACCATCCAAGCCTCTGTTTTGGGTCTGCACAGAGCCAGGGTGCCTAGACTGGGGACCCCTACTGGTCATCAGGGGGCAAAAACATCAAAGTGTTTCCCAAATGACTTTACCATGAGTTAAACATGCCACGAGTTAAATTGAATTGAAGAAGAAGAAGAAGAAGAAGAAGAAGAAGAAGAAGAAGAAGAAGAAGAAGAAGAAGAAGA
>NW_004524668.1:2784009-2798707 GCF_000260255.1 Octodon degus
AGAAGAAGAAGAAGAAGAAGAAGAAGAAGAAGAAGAAGAAGAAGAAGAAGAAGAAGAAGAGGAGGAGGAGGAGGAGGAGGAGGAGGAGGAAGAGGAGGAGGAGAAGAAGAGGAAGAGGAAGAAGAAGAAGGAGAAGGAGAAGGAGAAGGAGAAGGAGAAGGAGAAGGAGAAGGAGAAGAAGAAGAAGAAGAAGAAGAAAAGGAAGAAGAAGAAGAGAAAGAGGAGGCCGGGGAGACAGTCCAGTTCAGTGGAATAAATGCTTGCCTAGCAAGTGCAAGGTTTTGAGTTCGATCCTTGGTACCGCCAAAAAATAAAAAAATAAAAATAAAAAAGTTAAAGGAAAGAAAATATTTGAGCTGTGGCAATAGCTCAGTGGAATAAGTGCTTACCTGGCAAGCACAAGGCCCTGAGTTTGATTCCTAGTACCACAAAAAAAAAAAAAAAAAAGATTCAATGATACTCATAAAAGTGATGGAGATTGTCAGCTTGACCAAAATTTAGTCAGGCTTCTGAAGCTTTTCCCAGGCCTCTTGGATATGTCTTTGTAAAATTCAATTTTAGCAAAGTAAAAGTTGGGGGCAGCCTGATTCTCACAGATCGCTTCTGCTCTTTTGGCTAAAATCATGAGACTTAAGTTAGTTGCTACCATTTAAAAAAGAAAAGAAAACAGAAATGATTAGTTGGTGATGTTTAAATGACTGTTCCAACCGTAGCCCCAGTGTATGTGGGCCCTGGGGAAAGTCAAGGAAAAACGTATCTCACTCTTAGGCAGGAATAATTTACGCGGCCCTGAAGCCTTAGGCAACCAAGGGTAGAAAGTTACACCAAAACACACGCAGTCCTGCTCCGCAACCCCTTCCCTCCCTGAAAGACCCCAAGGTTCTGGGGACGATGGCAGGGGAAGGGTGTTCTACTTCGACATTTAATGTGCCTCCTGTGGGCCAGGGGCAGTGGTAGGTATTTTAATTTCTCGTTTCATTTATTTATTTATATTTTTATATTTTTAGAGAAGGGCCTACAGGGTGTTCAGGGTCTCACTACTAGATAGGATTCTCCTGTTTACAACCTTTCGATTGCTGGTATTACAGGCGTGCGACACCACGCCCAGTCTCAATCCACGTCTCAGAGCGCCCCCCCCCCGGGGGCGGGGCCAGCACAGCAGTCTCATTTCATTTAATTCTCACAATCATCGCTAAAGCAGGTACTAACAGCCCCACTCACAGGTGAGAAAAACTGGCTCAGAGAGGTGCTTCACCTGCCAGAGTTTACACAGCCCGTGAGCAGCGCCGCAGGACTTGGTCCCGACCCTTCCTGGAATGCTGCGGTTGTATCCCACAGTGAGGAAGATCAACACCATAGATGGTGGAAGGTGAACATTTGCTTAAAAGATATAATGGTAAGAAAACAGAAAGACGATAGCTCTCGCCAACCAGGAGGATTCTGGGTAGGAGCCCCCTTGTCTGTCTAGGGGTGAACCCAAACAAGGGAGGTGTTAGCAACTTTGAAAGGTCTGAAAGGTTTTCCATCACTGCTCTAAGGGGTTTAGAGGGGAGCTGGAGCCACTGTGTGAACAACAGACACTACCCTACACATTTTAGGCTTCGATCTATGCTGTGCTCACCCCGTTCCATGCAGGGCCCTGTACCCTTGAGCCAATGACCTGCCCATCATGCCCTGGGAGGTCCCAGATATTGGAAGGACATGTGGCAGTTGTTTTTGTAAGATCCTTGGAGAGCTGCAACTCAGTAGATCCATAGCCCACTGTGGAGCTGTTGTCCTCTCTGCCCAAGGAGTCCTAGTCCCATGTTACTAATTCTTGTCACATTCTCACTCCCAGGTCCAGACTCCGCTCTCAGACACATTTCTCTTTTATTTGTTGGATCCTGTCTCATTCCTCCCCCTGAGTCTGCAAGAAAGCATCCTCACCCTTGTTGTACAGGTGAATCATGTGACCAGAGTGAGCAGGACTGTCCCCTTTTGGAAATGAGGAAGCCAAGGCTCAAGAGCGTGAAGTACTGGAATTAGAACCTGGGCCCACTGACTTTCCTCTGTACCCCAGCAGCCTGAGTAAGACAGTTGGAGTGGTGTTGCTAAAGAAAATTATTCAGTGATGCTTGCTTTTTGTTTTCTTTTGTCTTTTTGAGACAGGGTCTCGCTGTGCAGTTCAGGCTGGCCTTGGGCTTACTTTGTAGCTCAGGCTGGTCTCGAACTCGCAATGATCCTCCTGCCTCAGCCTCCTGAGTACTGGGATTACAAGTGAATGCCACCACGCCCTGCTAGTAGTGCTTGTTAAAGTGACAGCGATTCTCTGCTTAGTCATGCTAAAGTCAGGCTTTCCAACAGTCTTCCAGGTCTGTGCACTATCTTGTAAAATCCAGGATGCTTGTTTGTTTTGTAATACTAGGTTCAAGAGCCATTGGACCCAGGCCCTTGGCTCTGAAGATACTTCCCCAGCCTTTTTTCTTTTTCTTTTTGAGGCAGGATCTCTCTAAATCGGCAAGTTGCCCAGGCTGGGCTTGAACTTATGATCCTCCTGCTTCAGTCTCCAGAGTATTGGAGTTGCAGCTGCGTGTCACTATGCCGGGCCAAACATAAACAGTTTAAATAAGGAACTTTGCTAAGTCAGTTTAGCAAGAGCCCCACCCCCCCATCTGATCACCCTTAATATCTGGATCAGGTTCCTTATCTCATTACCCCCACCCCCACCCCCACCCCATGTGTGCTGATCTCTGTCCAGCAAGGGTCCGGAATTGGCTAAACCAGAATTCCCCAGGCTTTTCCTCTTAGTGATTTTCCATCCAGGAACTCCTGCTCTACCCCTTGGCTGTAAACCCCGACTTGCCCACCCTCTATCTCCCCCCTGTCGCGGTCGCTATGCCCACCACAGTGGTCTTGAATTAAGTCTTCTATGCCATGCCTTAACAAGTGTCATCAAATATTTTTCCCTTAATAGTGTGAGCAGCAACATTTGAGAACATCAAACTGGGTCCACTTCTTGGCTGATTTAAATTGCTTTAAAGTTGTACCACAAAATCTAAAATTTCTTAGGTTCCTGTAGGCAAGGATTCTTGTCCCCAGTGAGCCGAAGCTCTCTGTTGCAGCTGGATGGGGTTAAACCCATCCAGTCCTGGGTCAAAGGGTTCCTTCCCTCCTTTCCTTCCCTCCCTTCTTCCTTCTCAGCTACCAGCCTCAGCCCTGCTGTCCCCTCGGATTCCTATTCCCCAGGCAAAGCAATCAGGCTCTTAATTAAATTCTCTCTTTAGAAGTGGAGCCAGAGGAAAACAAACAGAAAATCCTCTCCTCCTCTGAGTCTCTCCCTGGCTCAGAGGAGGCTGAGACTCAGGCTGGAGATAGCATCGCTGACTGCCCTCTGCCTTCGTCCCTCACTGCTCCCTGGGAATTTCCTGCTGGCCGCAGTCCGGCTCACCCCACCCGTCTGGCCCAGAGGAAATTGCAGTGGGAGGTGAGGGCAGGTTATCAAGAGTCTCAGCATGTCTTGGGCAAACTGAGCCTCGCAACCCGAGTCCACGGGGGAGAGAGGGAGAGACCTCAAAGATGGAAAGGGGAGTGGTAGAGGGGCAGAGATGTGGGTTCAGAGATCAACTGGGTGTTTGTCCTCTAGGACAGCAAGCGACCGGTCACATGCGCTCCCCCTCCCTGGGTGGTTTGCGTTCTCCCCTGACCACACTCCAGTGAACATAGGAGCCAAAGAGAGCTGGAAAGGGCACTGCTGGACCAGGAGGCAGGAGGCCCCAGATCTGTCCTGCTACTGACGCAGCACTCTGGCTGCTTAATCATAATCAGAGCAAAAAGAGGGTGTGGTTGTGAGTTTTTCGGCTAAAATGTATACGTGGGTAATCTCGCTTCCCAAAACTTCGTCTTTCTTTTTCAGACAGTGAAACAGAGGCTTAGAGGGGTTAAGTGATCCATGCAAAGGGCCTCCTCTAGGAAGTGGTAAAACAGAGAATCAAACCATGAGTCCACATTTTCCAGTTAACTTCTCTTTCCAGACTCAGTTCCCCATCTGTAAATTAACAAGATTGGTATCATTCTTTTTTTTTTTTTCGGGGGGAGGGGGTAGGGAGTTGCTATGTACTTCAGGCTAGCCTTGAACTCACTATGTCGTGGAGAAGGGTGGTGTTGAATTCAGCTATCCTCCAGACTCAGCCTCCCAAGTGCTGGGATTACAAGCGTGCACCAATATGCCCAGCTAGGATTGCTATCTTTCAACTCCAAAGTCCAGAAGCTTCCAGCTCTGACAGTCTGAGCTTTCTGCAACATTCAGTGTATTGCCAGGTCCTGGACTGGGAATACAAAGTTAAGCGAGGCCTCACCTCTGTCTTCGGGTTATAAACTCTGTAAGGGTAGAAATCACATCGTAATTGTCTTCACTTCCTTTGCATCATTCACCACAGCAATGCATAAAGAGAAGGTGCTCAAAATATTTGGACATCTGGTTCCTGGGAACTCTGGTACGATGGGGATTCTGTAACTACCTTTGCAAGAGAAAGCTGTTTAGCTTGTGTCTGTCTCTGCATCTGTAAAACAGAAATACACAGTCACACTTTCCTTACAGCGTTACCCAGAGGATGAGACCAGTGGCTGGGGGAAAAAAAAAAACCCTGCTCAATAATACTGTTTCTGTCCTAGAAATGGATTCTCTGCTCCTTTGCTTTACCTTGTCGCTAAGAGATGAGAAGCTATGCTGTCTTCCTTCTCTGCTGTCCCCAAATCAAAGGCACGGGCTCATTTCCATCGTGGGAATGCTGAGCAAATTTGTCCAGCTGGGTCTTGAGCAATGGGGAGGAAGGAAAGCGAGGAGAGGAGCTGGGCTCCTGCTTCCCAGGAAGCCCTCCTCTGGACGCTGATTCCTATGCAGTCCCTGCTCCTCCCTGGCACGATGTCCCCTCTGTCTAGACAGCGCTCCTCTGAAGAAGCAGCAAGCCACAGACTGTCAGGTGATCAAGCCTGCCCCAGACGCGAGTCTTCAGCCACAGGATTCACTCCCCACTCTTCAGCAAAGGACAAACCCGGCCCCCACCTCCGAGCAGAGGCATAGTTGTGTCCGGACGGCCTATTGCTTTAATTTATCCATCCCCCCACTCCTGCATCAGTTTTTGGTTGAATGCTTTATAATTTGTGGAGCCCAGGGATAGGCACGGGACACATGTAGGTGAGTAAGACAGAACCATCCTCTTCAGGAATTACTCATCGTATTGGGAGAGATGAACACAAAACAACTGTGCGAAGTGGGTATCTAATTACAGTGACAGTGACAAGGGACAGGCATGCAGCATATGCCAGGCACTGCACTGTGTGTGTGTGTAATACATTGTACCAGACACAGCAAGATTCCAATTTGGCCTTCATCATAACCGTCTGTGGTAGTGATGTCCACGTGAGCATTCCACAGATGAGCAAACTGAGACTCCCAGGCCTGAGATAACTTGTCCAGAGCTGAATAGTCACTGCACAGGGAAATCAAGCGTTGAACCCAGCCTGACTGCTGAGCCTATACTTTCAACCCCTATGCTGTTGCCTGCTGCCACCCTCCAGGGAGAAAAACCACACTCCCATGCAGTAGGAATGGGTAGACCACACAGAGAAGGAAGTGGCTGCTGAGCTGGACCTTGAGGGGCAAGTCCTTGTGGACCAAGGAGTATGACAAGAGGATTAGGTCCCAGCTTTCTAGATGGAAGAAAAACGTAAGCCAGGTCTGGCTGTGAAGAATACTGGGTGGGCTTGCATTGGAAAGATCCTGGAATGCCAGGAAAGGGACATTTGGGACCTCTCAGGGGGCAGCTGGGAGGAGCTGGAGATGCCAAGCTCTTTCTGCAGGGAAAGCTGCGTGGCTAGGAGTCCGCTTCCGTTAGCCACGCAGTTTGTCCACAGGGGCAGAAAGCTGATCAGGAATTGCTCCAAGTTCTTGGCGTCTTTATAGTGGTGGCAATGATGGGGTCTTCAGCAGTCTTGCGGGTGATGCCCCCGTGGCTATCAGACTTCAGGACACCAGGAGCTGCCAGTCTGCGCTCTCGGTTCATGCTATTCATTTCCGAGCTTAAGCTCTTGCCTGGCTCCAGGGGGCGCTAAAGGCAAAGGGAGCACTTTTTAATCTGGCCCTCAAGGCTCTTCATAAACTGGCCCTTCTTGCCCTCCAGCTGACCTAAAGAGCTTCAGGGTCCCTTTCTGAATCTCTCTTTAGCCCCGCACTTCTGCCCTTCTCCTGCTTTCTCAGCTGCTTCCCACCTACCCTTCCCTTCCGGGCTCAGCACTGGGCTGGCCCTTCTCAGTGTCCACCCCCCCGCTGAGGCGTGTCTCCTCCCCTCCTCCCCACCTGTGCTGTGCTGAACCATGCGTGGCTTCCTCCTGTGGACTGTGAGTGTCCGGGGACAGGGACCGTTCATAGAGACCGCGGACCGCGCTCCACACCTTCAGGGGCCCAGGTAGGGGCTCAGCTGCCAAAGTGACATTTCCCATCAACCTCCACTTGCGTGTCCTTTACCATTTTGGTTCCTTTCATCCGTACACAGCATGAGCTGATGTGAGCTGCGCCCCTCCCTCGCTCATCCCTGGCCGGGGCTGCTTCTGGGGCGTCAGAATCTTTCCCTAAAGGACACATACTCAGGATGTGTCGGTCTCTACCCTGCCACGTGGACTTTTCAACAGAAAAATATCAGGCTAGAACCCTGGTAGCAGCCGCAGGGGTGGGGCTGAATAACCAAGCCCTTCGCCCCTCCGTAGCCGTTCATCCAGGGCATCAGCAGCAGTGCCTATTTTGAGACCTGCCTGCATTTGCTGTGGGTCAATCTTTTTATTTCCTATGTGGGAAAAGAGCCCAGGCCTGAGTAGAGTAGAGAAGGCAAGGTGTGGTTGCCCATAGCTCCTGACTATTTGCCAGGGATTTATTTGCCTGAGATTTGCACTAAGACAAAAAGAACTTTTGCATTATTAATGATCATTGATCACAGACTTCCAAAAAACGGAGAGACTGAGAGCACTGGAGGCTCTGGGCCAATCATCAAATGATAAACCCGGGTGGGGGGAGATGCAGAGGAAGGAGGGGAAGGCCAGGTAGGTGGGGAATTTTGTGTAGACAGAAGGACACAGAATGACAGTGAAAAGAGTGTGGGTGAGCTGCTGAGTTTTTGGAGAGCCAGATGTCAGAGGTGCCAGGGTGCATTTCGGGCCTCTCCCTCCCCCCAGCTAAGAAGCCCTCAAGACAGAACATGACAAGGTACACCAGGGCACTCGAGCAGAAGAAACAGTCTGATGGTAGATGCTCCTAATATCAAGGCTTCAAAATACACAGAGCCTCGCTACACAAACCCTGCCAAGGGCACAGAAGGCGAGCTCAGTCAGAGCCCACCTGGACCTGGACACAAGACCTGTCCAGCATTCATTCCTCTTCGCGGGAAGTTTCTTGCGGTTCCTGTCTTTGAGCCCAAGTCCTCGCTCTCAGCTGGCTCTCTGAAGCCAGGTGGATTCATCTCAGTAGCCCCAATCCCTGCTGGAACCTCAGTTGTGAGGCTGGGTTTAAGAATCCTCTGACCCCACGTGGAGGTCACCCTCAGGAGCTGGTGGGACACTGCTCACCTCTGGATGGCGGGTGTCACTCCCTCATCTCCCTGCTGAGCGCTTCCTCAGTGTACCCTCCCCTGGCCACCTTCAGAGCCCCAACCTTACTCTCCCCCCCCCCATTTCCTTCTCTACCACCTATGTACCTCTGTACACTGTTTACTTAGCAAGTATATTGCATTTGCTCCCATATACTATAGGCTCCGGGGTCCACGTCCGTTTTGTTCACTGCTTTATCCCTAAGGCCTAGGGCACGCCGACCCAGGCTATGTCCATAAATATCGTGCTAACACCAGTTTGCGGTGAACACAAGGGAAGTGGACGGATGCGGTCTCCGAGCACCGCCCAGCTCCTGGCACACCCCTGCCTAGATCCAGCTCACCGCCCTCCTACAGGTGGGGACCTCCTCCATCTGTCTCCCTGGGGTTGGGACCGGCTCTGGAGCTCCCAGGCCAGCCGCACCAGGCTGGAGGGGGCCGAGCTCCTTCCTGGAGGGCGGGGGGGCCGAGTGGGGAGCGAGCCCGGAGGGGAGGAGCTGAGGAGGGGAGCGCCGAGCGCTAGCGGGCGGCGGGCGCGGGCAGCAGCGAAGCCCGAGCTGCAGGGCGGTGGAACGCTGGGAGCTGGGACCGGGAAGCGCTGCCCAGCAGAGTCCCCGGGGCAGCGGAGCTCGGAACTCGCGGGGGTCACGGTGGAGCCCGGGCGGCGGGATCGGAGGCCAGAAAGCCGGATCCGGGTTGCACCCGGGCGTCTGTGCACACCTGAGGGCCGGCGGAGAGCGGGTAAGCGCTCGGAGCCGCGTGCCGCCCAGGGAGGGGGCGCGTCGCGACCTCACTCGGTGGGGCCGGCCAGGACTACCTGGAGAAGTGGGGCGGGGGTGCCGCTCACCGGCCTTGGTGACCCGGGAATCCCGCTTCTCTGCGCCTTGGGACAGGAGGGGCGCGGGGCAGAGGGTCCCAGGAGACTAGCCCAGCCCGAGGGGAGCCCTGAGACCGAGGACTGAACCGACACATCCCCTGGGGGCTGCTGCAGGTCCTGGGCACGCGATCCGGGTGTCCAGCTCCCCAGCAAAACGTGGCGGGGCGGGAGGTTTGCCTCTGGCCAGGGCTGCGACGCCCCCAGGTGGCCCCTGTGCGGCCGAGGAAACCGGGCGCTGCCCCCTGCCGGCCAGGTCTGGGTTTGGCGCTGCCGCAGGGGCGCCCTTTCCAAAGCAGACCTGCAGGAGTTGGTCATGGAGCCCCACCTCCCATGCCTTGCTTGTGACCTTGGGCAGGTCACCGCATCTCACTGAACCTCGATGTGCACATCCACCAAATGGAGGGGCTACTTCTGCCTTCGGATCCATGGGAGCCAAAGAGATGCCCGATGGATGCCTTTAAAAATATTGTAAAGTTCTGTTCAATTCCTAGATAATCACATAATGTCGGAACTGGAAGGACATTAAGACATCTGCTTTATTGCACATGGGGAGAGTGGAAAATAAATCTTGCCCAAGGTCACAGTGCTTGTAGGAGACTGTAAGACTAAAATCCTCTGCCTCACTAGGTCTGAGAAGTTCAGGATTATTGGGGGCTGGAGGCTCTTGGTCACTCTGGCTGCCTTAGCCAACTGGCCATGGCTACTCAACAGCCTATGTGATTTCTGGCAAGACCTCAAGCCCTCTGAGCCTTGGCTTTCTCCTATGTGAAAGGAGAGCAACTTTGTTGTGTACCTCATGTGGGATTGCTGCTCAGCATAACCTGGCCCCAAAGGAGAGCTAAGTCTTGGTGGCTATCACTGCTCTGATTACCAGGAACAAGATCCTTGGAATCACCTTCCAGGGTTTTCCAGTGGGGCAGACGCTGTGGGTCTGTGCTTTCCTTTGGACCACTCAGGCGGGGTCTCAGCCCTCCTCACAAGGATATTGAGGGATTCTATCACAGCAGCAAGTGAGGCCTCTTAAGTAGCCGGGTCTTCTTCAGCCTCTGATCCTGCAAGCCGAAGTAGGTAGGCTTTACCATGGAAGCCTCCAGGAAGCCAGGAGCTGGAGGGGGCCGTTGGAGGGTGGGGGTGAGGCCAGCTGGACAGGAATGGCAGGACCTGGGGCCTCTACTGGTCCCCAGCTGGGACAGGACCAGAAATACAGAGGGGCTGCCTGAGAGTGGGCGGATGCCTAGTGGATAAATAAGAAGGCAGGGCCACTCCCTCGTCCCTTCTCTCCTGGGCCATAGATGGGTGAGCATTCTTTTCAACATGGTGATGCGAGAATGAACAGAAATATCAGATTTTTAGAGCTTGTGGTTTCCAGACCCAAGAGGTCCCTCTCGTGGCCAGATGGTTCCCACCTGAGGCCCAGGAGTACAAGGGTCTGCCCTAGGTCAGCAGGAAGTCGACTTAAACGTTCCCTCTCAGCAGCCCCCACTATCCACCATGCCTTGCTTCTGGAAGCTCTCCTCTTGGCTCTGTGACTTCACACTTCATGTTTTTCCTTCACCTTCTCTGTTGATTTTGCAGATGCAGCCTCCTTCCTGTGCCCTGCTGTCTGCCCGCCTCGCTCCTTGTGGTAGACCCTCTCCCTGGGTGATCATAGCCCTCCCCTGGTTTTAGTCACCACCTTTATCGCATGACTTCAATTTATGTCTCTAGCTCAGATCACTCCTTGGCCGGGCGACCCATCCATTTATTGTCACCCTGGCACTGTTCAGCCCCTGGGGATAGAGTGAGGAGCTAGACAGAAGCTATGTGTTATCAGGGGATGGGGGGTGGACGGGTAGAGAGACAGGCAGTAAACATCCAAGTAGAAAATGCCAGAAGAGGCTAAGAGCTCAAATGAGCACAAATCAGGGTGACATGCTAAGTGATGAGAGCGGCTTTACATTGGTTGCTCAGGGTCCGTTGTTTAAGGGGGTAGCTGGCAGAAGAGGTGGCAGGGGTGGGCAAATAGCCCATGGGGCCTTGGAAGCCATAGTGAGGGCTTGGGACTTTATTCTGAATAAGGTGAGAGCCATTGGTGGATTATAAATAGGGGAGAAGGCAAGCTGTTGTTTATTTTATTATCAACTTTTGCAGTCTTGGGGAACAGAGCCAGGATCTCACGGGTGAAAAGCAAACACTCTCCCACTCAGCTACATGCCCATCCCAAATGCTGTTATTTCTCCAGGACCCATTTGAGCCCTAAAAGAAGAATTACTTTTTTAAAAATGTGGGGGTGGTACTGGGGATTGAACTCAGGACCTTGCATTTGCCAGAGAAGCACACTTAGGGCACTGAGCTATATCCCCAGCCCGAGAAGAATTATTTTAGATTGACTGAAAACGCTCAGGGCATGGGAGTGAGCAAGGAGTCAGTAAATCTTCAAGGAGCTTCTGTACATAGGATAGGGAATAAGGAAGAGAGATTGTGCTCCAGGGGGCCAAGAAAGGCTTCCTGGAGGAAAGGGCTTCTGTATGTGCAGGAAAATGGAAAAAATTGTTCTTCCAGGCAGATGAAACAGCGTGAACTAAGACATAAATGCCCCAGATACTGTAAGGGAGGGAGAAGTCTGGGCTGTGGAGACAAAGGCCCTGCCTTTGGCTTGTGTGAGCCTCCACTTCCTCATTCTTCTAATGAAGTAACTAGTTATTGGAGAGAAAATTCCAAGTTCTGGGAATGGGCCGGGATGTGGCTCAGGAGCAGATCATTTGCCTTGCTTCTGTGAGGTCTGGGCTCCATCCCCAGCACTGCAGAAAATAAATAAAGAGATATCGATCAAATATTTCAAGGCTGGGTGAAAAAGAGCAGGATAATGGCTACCAAGAAAGAGACTAAAAGAAAAAAGAAAGAAAGGGACTGAGGGAGCAGATGTGGGTGGGAAAAGATGGCGGCATGACTGAACTTGAGATTTCTGGAGGGGTCTCCAGGAGGGTACTGAGAGGGAGGGTCAAAGGTCAGGTTGTCACTTCTTTCATTCTTTGAGTAAATCTTTATTAAGCATCTGTTCAATATGGAACCCAAAATAGTCACCTTTGAACAAAACTGGATTCTCACACCAGAGACATACTGTCCTGTGGTGGGGAGGAAGGCTCCTAGACACTGCATGGTGGATGAGGGAGATGTATGTGTGGGTCATAAATGAGTGATACTAGGTTGGCATGGAGAAGAGAAGCTGGCCGTTCTGGCTTGGAGAGAGCAAGACCAGCTTCAGAAGAGGCTGTTGAACTCAGTCCTGAGGGTAAAGAGGAGGTGGGTGCGTAGATGGGAGGGGGCACTGGGCTTTTCTGCAAATCACGTCTGTCGGAGAGACAGGCTAGCCCCGAGGCTGGTCCAGAGGAGTCCAGTGATGCCCACATTAGAGTGTGATGGGAGAGAGGGAGGAGTGGCCAGGGACTCTCTGGAAAAGGTAGAAGGGTTGGAAAGACAGGCGTCCTGCCTAGAGGGTGTCTTAGTTACTGTTGCCTTGCTGCAGCACAATACTCAACACATACAAATTCAAGGAGGAAAGGAGCATTGCCTGTAACTCACTGTGTGGCTCTGAGGAAGCTCTGACCCTCTCTGAGCCTGTGTTCTATTTGTCAAGGTTTCAATCCATAGCGGGCTGGTGCCAAGGCAGGGCAGCATGACAGAGGGACATGGCAAGGAGCAAGAGCTCATGGCATGGTGGGGGGAAGCAGAGTGATCAAAGAGAGGGGCCCTTCCAGGCCACGCCCCCAAGACCCATCCCTCCAACCAAGCTTCCCCTCCCAGCATCACATTCAGCAATCAACCCATCTGGGGACTAATCCACTAGTGAGTATTGCACTCCATGATCCAGTCACCTGCTCAAAACACCATCTGTGAGCACATGAGGCTTTGGGGGGGCACCTAGATATATGCCACACAAAGGGGATAACCTATGCTGTCCGAGAAGTGAGATGCAATCTTACATCTTGAGGTCCTGCTGCAGCGGGAGTTGCAAGGAGCAAGGGGGTGGGAGGAGCCCTGGCCTTTGCCTGTAACTCACTGTGTGGCTCCGAGGAAGGCCTGACCCTCTCTGAGCCTGTGTCCTTGTCAGAACCTTGTCAGAGGCCACAGGGCTTTTGCAAGCACAGGTCTCTGGCAAGAGGCAGGTGGAGGCAGGAGAGAGGAAAGAGCCAGAGCGTGTGGTCTCTAGGTCGGTGTGCAACAGGAAATGACAAGGGTGGACTCTAGGCGAGGCTTCTCCACTCTGGGACTCACTGACCCCAGCCTCTCCTCGCTTGCTGATTCTATCTGTCCTTTTGTGCTCAGCTGTGAAACCACTCCCAGAAAGGGACATCAGGGTTGCCACAGCTTACAGGTCCCACTTGCTCTTGGCCCCCTGCACACTTCACTGTCACCCTCATCACATCGGTGGCCCTAGTGACCAGGAGTGCTTCTCCAGGTCAACTCTCAGTCTCCCTAAGACATTGCTTATGCCAACACATGGTAGGCTTTATGGGCTGGCAGTTACTGAAGGGGTGAGGAAGCAGGCTCAGAGACGTTGCGGTGGTTACCCATGGTCACAGAGCTAAGACAGCTCTGGGAAGCTGGGAAGCAAGTTGTCTCTCTAACTCCAAAACTTGTACCCACTTCTAATCACTGCTGTTTTGAGCCTCCCAGCAGGGAAAGCAGATGGTGAACAGTGGGTTGGATCCTGTAAACACTAACAAATTCAGTGGCTGGCTTCTAGGAAATGAATTCCTATTGTTAGTGCCTTGTTTATCCAGGCTGGAGAAGGCAGATTCTCTTCTGTCCTGACGATGCTTGATGGTTTCACTCCATCAGTTCAAGTGCACTCTGGGGATCAAGATGTGCAACATCTGGGGGTGGAGAGAGGAGCCAGGCTGAGCTCTGGGGCCAGGGGATGCAGTTCTGCAGGCTTTTAGCAGACAGAGCATGGTCCGCCTGCTAGTGGGCTCCCATGGTTCTCCCATGCTCTGGAAACTCAGACCAAAGAGAGTGGGGAGACTTGAAAATGCCAAAAGCCTGTAGCATGACCAGGCACGAAAGAGCCTCTGGACTCTCCAATCTTGCATCTTGAGGTCCCGCTGCAGCGGGAGTTGCAAAGAGCAAGGGGGTGGGAGGAGCCCTGGCCTTTGCCTGTAACTCACTGTGTGGCTCCGAGAAAGGCCTGACCCTCTCTGAGCCTGTGTCCTTGTCAGAACCTGGAAGGGGTTGGGCTAGATGACTCCTCAGAGCACTTTGCACTCGGATGCTCTGAGAATCCGCGTTTTCCTAAGAACCCCATGCAGTGCACAGCCAAGTGCAAGACATGATGTGGTCACCACTTCCAGCCTCTCCTTTGGCCTCTCAAGTGCCTACCCAGCAGCAGGCCTGGTGGAGAGGCGTAAGTGATGGGGCCCCAGCAGGTGCCAGGACAGGTTTCCTGGGTATGCGCATACACGTGCAGAATAAGTATTTGTGGAGGAAAGGAAGGAATGGAACTGACTTCCCCCAGCACTTTTATAAGTGGTGCAAGCTGGAGGTGGCCATGCCCAGATGCCAGTCCTGAATCCCCTGGGCCCTAGCTCTGCGCCTCAGTGTCCTCCCCTGGGAAATGGGAAAAACAATAACAGGACCAACATCAGAGGATTGTGGCTCGACTTCATGAGTTAACATAGGCCAAGTGCAGGACAGTGCCTGGCTGTAAGCTCTCAATAAATGTTACCCATGACTTTGTTGCGACTACTACTCCAGCCCTGCCTACCCTCCCACCCGTACGGCTCCTTATGGCATCCCCCTCCCCTCCAAGGAAATAGAGTTCCTGGAAGATGGAGTCCCGAAGTGGCCCCTAGGGTCACTGCTGAGAACCATTGGTTCTAAGGCAGCACTGCCGATAGAATGTGAGGCACAGCTAGGGAAGGGACCAGGGCAGAGATCCCTTGTCATGCATGAGGTTCTATATCTCACCCTAGCATCATGTGTGCACACATAAATGCAAGGCAAAATACATATATAAATCTAGTAAAATTTAAAAAGATATATATCTGGCATGTTCTGTGTAAAATATAAAATGTATAAAATGCAATTGAGAGGCTAGAGAGATAGCTCAGCAGTGTAAGCTCCTGCCTGGCAAGCGCAAAGACCCGAATTTGATCCCTGGCACCACATACCGTCTTGGCCCCAGAACCCCAAGCGTGCTGTGTGCCCCAAAACCAGACGTGGTGGCCCA
>NW_004524668.1:2799637-2807856 GCF_000260255.1 Octodon degus
GTTTTTTTTTTTTTTTTTTTTTTGGCTTTTGATACTGGAGATTGAAGCCAGGACCTTTATACTGAGCCACATCTCCAGCTTTTTACATTTTTTATATTGAGATAGAGTCTTGCTAAGTCACTAAGTTGCCCAGGCTGGACTTGACTTTGCAGTCCTCCCGCCTCAGCCCCCCAGGGTAGAGGGATCACAGGTGTGCACCATCATGCCCCGCTTTCAGTGTCCTACCCTTACAACACATCTTGGTGGCTGCATTTCAAATGCTCGGTGGCCCTAGTGGCTGTTCTGGAGTCTCAGCTGTGGCTGTCAATCCCAGCTATTCCATGTGTGGCCTGAGCCGTTTATTTTCTCTGACCTCCAGTTTCTTCATCTGTAGAATGGGCCTATTCATTCTGTACCCATGAGGTAGTAGTAGTAGGGGCAGATGGTGAGAGTTTGAAACCACGTTGCCTGCTTTCCCACACGTGCGGTGGAATTCGAGGAGGTCATCTGCAAAGACACATGCTTTCTGGCAGAGTGTTCGGCTGCTCACAGAGGGCCCTTGTCCACTGAAGGCTTGTAACCACCCAGTGCAGAGCTGGAGATAGGAAGTAGCTGGGAAGTATGATTCTGCCCTAACTATGCAAAGGTTCTGCCTGCTGAGTCTGATTTCCTAGTGCTAACCAGGTGGTCATGGGAAGATTACCAGTTGGCATGCAGGCCTGTGGCTTTCCATTCTGCCTGCACCTACAACATGTGAGGAATTTTTTTTAAGGTACAGCTAGATATCTGTGGGGTGGTTTTTTAAAATAAAAATGAAATAAATAAAATTTTTTTAAAAAATGAATTTGTATTTTTATTAGTTTTTTTTGGGGGGAGGGTTTGAGATAGGGTCTCCCTCTGCAGCTCAGGCTGGCCTTGAGGTCACTTTGTAGCCCAAGCTGGCCTTGAACTCGCAGCAATCCTCCTGCTTCAGCCACCAGAGTGCTGGAACTATAGGCACGTACCACTATACCTAGCTAGATCCATATTTTTAGTTTCCCTGAGTGATTCGGATGCTCACCAGGAGAATCTCTGATTCGGTCCAACACTCTTCTTGTCAAACTGGGGGAACTGAGGCCCAAAGGAGGAGCTGACTCACCAAAAGCACATTTAGGAGCAGAGCCCAGCGAAATCCCAGGACTCCTGGCTGTCAAGGCAGCCCCTGTTCACAGGGCATTCCTTCCTCACTTCACAGAGCTTTGTAAACGTGTTGACCCCTTGCTCTGGGCCATGTGTCAGGGCCAAAGGGATGAATAAGATGTGACTCCTGCATTCATGGGACCGATAGTCCAGTGACAGAGACAGTCCAGTGTGGTGACAGCATTGGTTGTAGGTCCCCAGTGGGTGGAACCAGAGTCAAGCTGGACTTGAGGAGGTCAGGGAAGACTTTCTGGGCAGATGCCAGAGCCTGGGCCTGAGGGAGGACTTATATAGTTAGGCAACTCAGAGGGCTGAGCAGAAAATATTTTTCAGGCAGAGGACGCAGCAGGGAGGAAGGATTGGAGCAGAAAGTAACCCTAGCAGCAAAACAGGCAGCTCTGTGCTATCAGGATGCTAGAGATGGAAGGAGAAGCCAGGTTCTGTGGGGGCTGTTCCGGAAGCTGTTCCGGAAGCTTCTGGGTGTGATTCAGTAAGAGAATGGAGATGGCAGCCATGGCGGCTGAGAGGCTGTTCAGGCAGGGAGGAAAGCTGCTCATCCTGGAACAGGAGAGGAAGGAGGAGGGCAGCAGAGAGCCTAGGCAGTTTCGTTCAGGCCGGAAAACTGACATAGTCACCTAGTATCAGTCAGCTATTGCACATAACAAGCCCCCCTTCAGCTCAGAGGTTTAGGACAGTCATCATACACATCATGAGCCTCAGCTCATGGGTTTGAAGGTTGCCAGGCTTAACGTGAGCATGGTGGGGCACGGCTGCCGATCTTGCTGGGCTCCTGCATGATATGCAGGTAGCTTGGGCAGCTTGGCTGGAGCAGTCCTGGGCCACGTGTCTTGGTTGCCTCCTCTAGGGACCCGCAGGCTGGTGGCACAGGCACGTTCTTCTCATGGCAGTGGAAGAGCACGGGTGAGAAATTACAGTGCCCCTCAGTGAACTCTGGAACCGGCTGTCACTTCTGCCCTCTGCTGTGCATACGTGCTAGCCCTAACTGGTCCATAAAGAAGCTAGGATCAAGGGACACAAAACTACACTCTTTTGAGGGGGAGGGGAAGAGCTACACAGTGCAGGAGAAGCAGTGTGAGATGTGAACCTGCCGTGGGATCTTGGGCAAGGTACCCACCTCTGTGGGCATCAGCAGTTTCAGCTCACTGGATCGGGTTACCAGGAAATCACATTTTCCAGGGAGGAAGGACCTGTGAACTGTAACTACAGTAGACCCTCCTATCCACAGTAGAGATGTTTCAAGACCCCTGCAGGATAAATAAAACTGCAGATAGCACGAAACCCTTTTATGCTGTTTTTCTTTTATTTTTCTTCTTCTTCCTCCCTACCTTCTTCCTCTTCCTACCACTTCCTCCTCCTCTTCTTCCTTTCCCTCCCCCATTTTCTTTTCTTCCTCCTCCTCTTCCTCCTCCTCGTCTTTTTCCTTTGAGGGTGTTGCTATGTAGTCCAAGCTGGCCTTGAATTCACCACATAGCCCAATCAGGCCTCAGACTTCAAACATGATCTTTCTGCCTCAGCCTCCTGAATGCTGGGTTACAAATCTGCACACCCCTGGCTTTTTACTATTTTTTTTTTTCACATACGTACATAACTGTGGTAAACTTCATAAACTAAGCACAGAAAAAGATCAACAACAATGATTAATGGGGCCGGGGAGATGGCTTAGTGGAATGAGTGCTTCCCTGGCAAGCACAAGGGCCTGAGTTTAATCCCCGGTTCTGCAAAAAAGGAAAAAAAAAAAAAAAAAAAACAAAAAACAAACCCCAATAACAATGATTAAGTGGAATAATTATCACAACATACTGCTGTAAAATTTTTGAGGACAGGGGTTATGCCTTGGTGGTAGACCACTTGCCTAACAGGAGTGAAGCCCCGGGTTTCCCTGCTAGCTCAAGAAAAACAGCTGTGTGAATGGGCTTCTTCTTCCCACTCAATATCTTACTGTCCTATGCTGCACCTTCTCCTTGGGTCAGTGTGATTCCACGCAGTGCCTAAGGGGTGAGATGAAGTGGAGCGAATGACGTAGGCCCTGATGTCACATGAACTGACTACTGTCTAAGGGTTACTTTACCTCAAGCACTGTGATCCCAGGGCTGTTGATCTGATGACCAAGGAGCTGCCAAGTGACTAATGGGCTGCAAATAGATAAAGCCTCGATACACTCGAGACGGGGATGATTCACATCCTGGGCAGGACAGACCAGGATGGAGCAAGATGGTATCACACTATCCAGAACAGCGCACCATTTAAAACTTAGGCTTCATTCATTTTTGGAACTTTCCATTAATATTTTCAGACCACAGTTGACTGTAAGTAACTGGAGCCAAGTACAATGTACTGCAGACAAGAGGGGTCCCGGAAGTATGAGGTCTGGGGCGCCCACTGCACAGCTGGCTCTTGTCACCCAGCCCATTCAAACAAAACAGCTGTATGAAGTTGGTGCTGCTGTTGTCCCCATTTTCCCTGGGAAGAAAATGAGGTTAATTCCTGAGCCCAAGGTTGACCTATGACTGTGAGATTGGTGCCTCAGGCTCTTCCACACTAGTTGGGGGAGGGTGAAGGGATTCCAAAAGCAAAGATGCCCATGACACAAGGGCACAGCCTGAATCATCACTGCAGGAGCGCGTGCGGCTCACAAGACAAAGCGCACCCCACTCCCAGCAGCCCTCCGGCTCCTCCACCCCCTCAGGCTCACACTTAGCATTGGGGCCAGTTTTGCAGAATGATCTCACATGGTGGTGTTCACTTCTGCTCCATTTTCCGTGAGATTCATCCCTGTGGTTGTGTACATCTGGGGTTCGTTCTCTGACGGACACTGTTCCATAGGAATGACTGAGCCACAGTTATGTACTTATTCTGTTGCTGACGTTTGTTGAGGCACTTTCCAGTCTGGGGTTGTTACAAATAGTGCTGCCGTGAATAGCTCGTGCATACATCTTTTGGTAGACATACAGGCATTGTTCTTTGTTTTTTGTAGTGCTGGGGATGGAACCCAGCACCTTGTATGATGGAACCTTGGACCTTTTGATTTTTTTTTTTTTTTTTCTTTTTGTGCAGGGTCTCACTACGCAGCTTGGACTCGTAACGATCCTCTTGTTTTCTGCCTCCCCAGTGCTGGGATTACAGGTGTGTGCCACCACGCCCGGACTCCATTGCCGGCTCAGCGCCCCTGAAAGCGGGGCCAGGGCAGCGTGTGGTGCCAGAGATCAAACCCTGGCCCCTATGCTTCCTTAAGCAAGCACTTAGTCTGCTGAGCTGTACTGCTGGCCCTCCTTTTGATTTTTTAAGACAGAGTCTCACCAAGTTGCCTGGGCTGATCTTGAATATGTGATTCTCTCGCTTCAGCCCCCAGAGGAGCTGGAGTTACAGATATGTGTCACCACACCCAGTGTCCTAAGTATGTTTCTGGTGGCTGCATATTGAAGAGTGCAAGTGCTAGGTTAGAAGTTTGCCTCCTTTTTATTTGCTACCTTTTCCAGTTTTTTAAATTAGAGAAACTGAGGTGTAAGACTGAGTTGCTTGCACCTCGAGATGCTGGTTAGAAGCTGAGGGCTGGGGAGATAGCTTAGCAGCCTAAGTACCTGCCTGGCAAGTGCAAGATCTTGAGTTTGATCCCTAGTACCGAGATATAAAAAATAAAAAATAAAAAAAGAAGCCGGATGCGGAAATACACACCTGTAATCCCAGCCATGTTGAGGCTGAGGCAGCAGGATCGCACAGCCCTGGTAATTTAGCAAGACTCTATCTCAAAATAAAATAGAAACAGTTAGGGGTGTAACTTGTGGCAGAGCTCTTCTCTAGCATGCGTGAGGACCTGGGTTCCATTCCCGTGTCCCCATGACTACACACACAGGCACACAGAGATACGGATTAGAGCTCAACATTTGCATATATGCAAATATATAAGAGGAGGTCTATGCAGAAGAGAGAACGACGTGAAATAGCAGCTACGGAGGCTGCTTGTGAAAGGGAAGCATTCTCAGCTTTCTGAGAGGGACTTTCCCATCTGGGGGCTTCTGGAGAGAACAGACATGAATTCCTCAGCGGGGGACTATTCTGCTGCAACTAATCTTTTATCACAGAGCCCTGGTTTTTTCCTCTACAAGGACAAGGCTGGCTTCTGTGGATCCATTAAACTCACGCATCCTCTGTTTCTGGCAGGGTTTTATGACTCAGTTAAAGACCCTTCAGAAAGGAGAGGCTCCAATCTTCCTGCAAGCTGAATGAGCCCTGGCAGGAAGCTTAGGTTAAGACGGATAAAAAGGACACCTGCTGCGTGCCAGCCTCTGTGCCAGCGTTGTCCCAACCGCATGGAACAATCCTGGGGGAAGGTGCTGTTAGCGCGATTGACAGATGGGGAAAGAGGGCCCGGGAGGTGAAAGGACCTGCCTCGCGTCCTGCGGTGGGAATTCCTCCTTCTTCCTGTGGTCTCCCAGGGCCTGCTGTGTCCATTAAAACTCGCTCAGATGAAAAAGGATGGAAGGTCCCCCTACCACTTACCCCCAACCCCCGTGGTGCTGGGGATTGGAGCAGAGGCCTTGTATGTGTAGGCTGCGGAAATGCTCCACCTCTGAGCTACACCCAGCCCTAGAAGCGGCGGTAGAGGTTAGCCCGGTACGCACGGGTCACTCATCCGCCACAAGGATGGGCAGGAGAGTCACCAGGCCAGGAAGGCTCCTTCCTTCTCTTTTCCCCACTCAGCTGCTTCCTTTCTTTTTCGGCCTCTTCCTCTGGCCCACTCTCCTGCAATATCTGCAGATCTATTTTCTTGGGGCCAGGGAGATGGTTCAGTGGAATAAATGCTTCCCTGGCAAGCATAAGGGCCTGAGTTCAATCCTTGGTTCTGAAAAAAAAAAAAAAGGATCTATTTTCTTTATTTAAAATGTATTGGGCTGGTAAGATGGCTCAGTGGTCTAAAGCACCTATTTAGAACAAGCTAAGCTAAGCAAAGCACAAGGACCGCGGTTCAATTCCCCAGTACCACATGCCAGCCAGCCCCGCCCCCTGGTGGGCTGAGCTGCCCACACACAAAATAAATGAATAAAATTAAAAATAAAATAAAATAAAATGTATCATTCCCCACAAAAGAGGTATGGAGATATATAAATTACATATGTGGGGCTGGCCAAATAGCTCAGTGGATTAAAGTGCCTGCAAGCAGGCACAGGGGCTGGGGTTCAATCCCCAGGCATGCCATGCTGGCCCTGCCCTAGGGGCACACTGAGACGGCAATTGAGACTGGGTGTGGTGGTGCGTGCAGCTATAATCCCAGCTCTTGGGAAGCTGTAAACAGCGGGATCACTATGAGTCTGATCTAGTAGTGAGACCCTGAACACCCTATAGACCCTTCCCTAAAAGACAATAAAATAAAATAAATAAATAAATTATATGTATGTATGTGTAGTTTAGAGAATAACAGTAATAGTCACATAGCCACAACCACCCTAGAAAGGAGAACATATGGTCTGAGGCTATAGCTCCATTGTAGAGTAGCCGCCTAGCACACTGGAGAACCAGGGTTCGATCCCCAGGGCCACACACCCACACACACAAAACAGAAGATCATTAACAGCTTTAAGGGCTTTTCTGAATATGCCAGGTGTGACGGTGCACACCTGTGATCTACCGCACTGTCAGGCTGAGGGCAAAGGATTTCAAGTTCAAGTCCAGTCTGTGCAAGTTAGTGACTTAGCAAGCAAGACCTTATCCCAAGACAAAGCATGAAAAGGGCTGGGGATGTATGTATCTCAGTGTGAGGGCACTGTGTTCAGCCTGCAGTACCACACTTAAAAAAAAAAAAAGTGGGGGTGGCTGGTGAGATAGCTCAGCGGTCTAACGTGCCTGCTTAGGCAAGAGCTCAGGGACCGGGGTTCAATCCCCAGCACCACGTGTTGTGCCAGCCCTGCCGCCAGGGTGGTCTGAGCTGGCCAGAGAAAAAGAAAATTTAAAAAAAATGACCCTTTATGATGGCATTTCTATTTCCTTTCACAGGTTGGGGGCAACCACTATCCTGAATTTTGTATTTACCAGCTCCTTACTGTTCTTTAGGGTTTTGCTATGGATGTTTATCTTCCTGAACAGATTGTTTCTTCTCAAATGTTTTTGGCTTTGGTGCACAGTGTTGTTTTGAGAATCCACAGGCGATGCATGTAGCTTTGCTCACTCTGTTTTCGTTCTCTGCAGCCCTTCCACGTGCAGCGGTGCACGCTCTACCATTTGGTTGTTGATAGGCCCCTGGGTGGGCAACTAGAACCACTGTGTGTGGATGGTGTGTGTGTGTGTGTGTGTGTGTGTGTGTGTGTGTGTGTATGACATGTTGTTGGGGATTCAACACAGAGCCTCGTGTGCTAGGACAGTGCTCTGTCATGAGCCACAACCCAAGTCCCCAAGACCTATTTCCATCTGCTGGAGAACATATGGAAATTTCTCTGTCCTATGCAGTGGGTCACAGGCAGTTGTCACACATCTTTTTTGTTTTTGTTTTCTGGAGACAAGGTCTCACTAAGTAAATCAGGATTACTTACTGTGTGGCCCAGGCTGGCCTCAAACTCATGGAGCTCCCCCTGCCTCAGCCTCCCAAATGCTGGGCTTACAGGCGTGTGCCACTATGCCTTCAGGTTCATGAGAAAATACCAAATTGTTTGCTCATGGATTCCTACAATTGATGCACCATTTGTGGTAGGTGACAATTTCTGTTATTCCACACTTTTACTGACATGATGGTACCAAATTAGAAATTGTTTATCTGGTGAATGAAACATTTTTTTTTCTTTCTTTCTTTCTCTCCATCTTTGTATGTATTTTTAGTATAGGGTCTACAGGGTCTCACTACACAAATCGGACTTGTAGTGATCCTCCTGTTTTCAGCCTCCCAAGCACTGGGATTACAGGCACGCACCACGGTGCCTAGTCTCAGTTGCCCTATTGGTGCACCCTAGGGGTGGGGCCAGCCTGGCACACCGGAGATTGAACCCTGGTTGTTTCACCTGCCTAAGCAGGCATTTTAGTCCACTGAGCTATCTGGTTGGCTTCTTTCTTTCTTT
>NW_004524668.1:2808391-2818156 GCF_000260255.1 Octodon degus
AGTATGTGCCAGCATATTTGGCACGTGTGTGTGTGTGTGTGTGTGTGTGTGTGTGTGTGTGTTGCTGGAGATGAAACCCAGGGCCTTGTATATGCTAAGCAAGCACTCCATGACCACAGCACACACCCCATCCCTTATTTGATTTATTATTTGGACAGAATTTTTCAAAGTTGCCCAGGCTGGCCTTGAACTTGTGACCCTTCTGCCTCAGCCTTGCAAGTAACAGGGAGGCTACTTTTGCACCACCATGTCCAACTTAGCAGTCACTTACAGTTCGCATCTCCAAAGGCAACAGGTTATGGACAGTTTCCCCCAACTTTGTGCCGGATGGGGTGCGACAGCCACAGGAAAGGAAGTGGGCAGCTTCAGAATCCGGTTGCTTCCTGACAAACACCAGCCCAGGTTTCCTGCCCAAAGCCATCCACTGTCTGTCCTCCTTCTTCCCAAGATGTCACCAAGGCTTGCATACTCACCAGCTCTAGCCCACACCCTTAGCTGAAATGAGGTCACTGGAATGCTTGGAATGGCCTGAGTTGTGGGGCAAGAACACCAGCTTCCCTGGGAAAGGACGGCGGCGCCACCCTCACCCAGGCTGTCTGGAGGGAAGAAAATTCCAAATGGTCCAACCTGATTTCACATTTTTCATGTGAACCACAGTAGGAGGAAAACCAGCCAGAGGCTCTTGGAGTCCAGCCCTGGGCGAGTGGGGGCAGGAAGCTTCCTCACTGTCACCATGGCAGCCTAATCCTATGCCTTGAGGCTTTTCTTCCTGAAATTCAGCAATGTAGAGCCCCATAGAAATGTGAAGGGCTCTGGACCCAGTTCTGCTTCTAGCTGGGTGACTTCAGGCAGGTGACATCACCTCTCTGAGCATCCTTGGCCCGTTTGTAAGTTGGGGCCATATTGCCCACTTGATGGGCTGGACATCTCTTTGTAAGCCCTAGAGCTAGCTCAGTGCTGGAATATAGCAAGAACTCTAATATAAAAAAAAAAAATTATGATGGTGATTTCTTTCAAATTGTGGGATGTGTTTTGGAGTTGGTAGTTTAGAACTGGTATCTTGAATTGAGGCTTTGTCCCTCTCCAAGCAGATTTATTTTAAATGAAGCACCCACAATATGGGAAGTGCGAAAGAACAAACACATCGCTGGTGTAGTGTCTTAATGTTTAAAATTAGCCAATCCAGGGGCCGGGGAGATGGCTCAATGGAATAAGCGCTTCCCTGGCAAGCGCAAGGACCTGAGTTCAATCCCCGGTTCCACAAATAAATAAATAAATAAAAATAAATAAAAAGTAAAGTTAACCAATCCAGGTGGAGGTTGTGGTACATGCCTGTAATCAGGAGGATTGTGAATTCACAGCCAGGCTAGGCTGTGTAGAGGAGGCTGGGGCAGGAGGATCACAAATGCCAGCCCATCTATACAACTTAGTGATTTAGTGAGACCCTGTCTCAAAAGACAAAGGGCTGGGGATGTAGCTCAGTAGGAATGGCCTGGGTCCAATCCCTGGTAGCACACACACCCCACAAGAAAAAGGGGAGGAAGAAAGAAAGAAAAAAAAAGAAAGGAAAGAAGGAAGAAAGGAAGAAGAAAAGAAAGAAATTAAAAGGAAGAAAGGGAGAAAGCATAGACTCAGAACCTTGTACACCAAGGCCCGAGCTGAGCTGTGGGTAACGGGGTTCTGACGGTAATGATTTCTGGCACCCAGGCACTGCCTGTTGGGCTCCATGGCCTGGGCTGGGGTTGTGCCAGAGATGGCCCTGTGCTGACTGTCCTTGGCTTGCCCTCCCTCATTCATACCAAGCCCTCAGAACCCTAAGGTGCTCCGCTGTCAGAAGCACACGAAGGAGACATAATAATAGTGTCCAAGACGTCTTTCTTGTGGGCCAGGCAGAGACCCCTATAATACTAACACTGTGGGAGAGTGAAGCAGAAGGATCACAGTTTGGTTATTTAGTGAGATCCTGGCTGGGGAGATGGCTCAGTGGAATAAGTGCTTCCCTGGCAAGCGCAAAGGTCTCAGTTCAATCCCTGGTTCCACCAAAAAAAAAAAAAAAAGGTAGTGAGATCCCGTCTCAGAAGAACAAGGTAGGTAGAGGGATGTAGCTTAGGGCAAAGGCCCTAGGTTGAATCCCCAGTACTAAAAAAATCTTATGAAAAAAAAAATCTATATATATTCACAAATTTAATTTGTTCTATGACTTTAGAAAAGACTGCTACATTTGTGTTTGTGTGGGAAAGATTGCTGCCTTCGAGTTCACCCTCAGATACAGATTTAGCAAACAAAAGCGAAGTTTTGCTCAATATTTCTGTTTGTCAACCAAACTGTTTACATGCAGAACCAAGGTGCCACTGAATGGAAGCATGTATTGGTGTCTATGGCCAAATTTCCACTTTCCATTTGGAAAGTTGAATGAATTTTCTGGAGTTAACCTTCCCCTGGTGAAAACTATTCAAGGACTTTAACTTTTGCAGTTAATTTCTTTGCTTAACAAGAAAGCGTTTTTGTCGTGTTTTTTTTAAAGAGTCATTCAGGGCTGTGGAGATGGCTCAGTAGAATAAGCACTTCTCTGGCAAGCATAAGGGCCTGAATTCAATCCCCGGTTCTGCAAAAAAAAAAAAAAAAAAAAAAGATTAAAAAAAAATAAAGAGTCACTCATTCTTACTCTGGGAAATTCTTTTTATTGGACAGGGAGATGGCTCAGTAGAATAAGCACTTCCCTGGCAAGTGCAAGGGCCTGAGTTCAATCCCTGGTTCCACAAAAAAAAAAACAAACCCTTTTTGTTTTGCTTTGTTTTTTTAAAACAAGTTAAACTCTTTATTGTGAAATTGTACAGGAAAGTATTCTAAATGTTGTTATGGAGTTTTAAATATCCTTCAGTAGTAAAAATGCTTTCCCTACTTCAGGACAATATAGATTCAAATATCTTCAAGGACACTTGAAAACCAGAACTTTAGGTATAACATCAAAAACTGAGATGCGAGAAATTCTTCCAGAAACTGTTTCTTTGTGTGGTTCTATTTCTATTTATAGTCTGTTAAAAGTAGGAGGGTTTGGGCCCAGGGAGATGGCTCAGTAGAATAAGCACTTCCCTGGCAAGCACAAGGGCCTAAGTTCAATCCCCGGTTCCACCAAAAAAAAAAAGTAGGAGGTTTTGACAGTTGATAATGCAACTGTGCGAGTTAAACTTTGGTTTATTTAAGAAGTGAAACAGAAAACTTTACAAAGTTGATTACAGGGGGAAAAACAAAAAAAGTTATTCTGGGAAATTTGAAAATTCAAATGAGTAGAGGAAAAGACTCCTCCACAATCCCTAGAGAAATACATCACACTAATCTTGTGTTGGGGGGTATGGCCTTCGTGTCCTCCTGTGCAGTTTTATTTAATTTAGTTTCCACTGCTGAATAAACAGAACATGTTTTCTGATTCACAATTGACAGAGCAGGTTTCATTTGTAACGAGCCTGTGATGCTTCCAATAGTGAGGATACTTGGTCCCCTCTGGGAACTTGGGAACTGTGGGGGTTAAGCCCATCCCCCTCCTCTGTATTCTCCCAACACCTTTGGGAAGGCCAATTTGGCCACACACTGTCTTAGAATTTCAACCTTCAGAAAAAAAATCACCCTTCTAGAGCCTAACTTTCCTTTTTTTTTTTTTTTTTTTTTCCTTTTCAGCCCCAGAGCATCAGAACTCATGTTCCTCTGGGTAAACTGATGGTGATCTATTTGTTTCAGCTTCTCCCAGCTCATGCGTTCTTCAGGCCTTGGTAACTGGAATGTTTTGTCTGTTCAGCCTCAAATCCGACAGTGGGATGGAAACCAAAGTGAAGTGTCCCAAGATGTGTCGGGATGAATGTGAGAAAGCTGAGCCATTGCCTAAGCTGTTTCTCTGAATCAGCTGGTCTTCTCTGTCTCTAGTTTTAAAAGTTCCCTGGCAGTAAACTGAAATCCAGAATCTCCATTGTTGGGGGATGGGAGAGATTTTAAAGTTTTCGTGAAAAATGCTGATCTCTTAAACTGCGAACGCAACCAAGATGCCAAAAGCAAGAACCCCAGAGTGCTGCCCACCTCTCTGTGGTACCGCATCAACTGCCTAACAAACCCAGCATGAGTCCACTGGGCTGGACCATCTGCTGGGCAGAGTTCCAGAACAGTGAGACGTCTGTGGATTCACTGGGTTTAGGACAGACCTGTAGCTGCCAGCTGGTAGCTGCGTTGGGGTTCTTGAAATAGCCAAGTCTGGAGGCCTGTGATCTGCCCTCACACACGGTGCCCACCAGCACGAAGCAGAGGAATGACCTTGCTCTAATGTCAGGACAGTTATGAAAGGAGGAGCCCTGTGTGTGGAAACCTGGGAAGAGACAGCCACCTAGCATGTCCCCCACAAACCAGTCAGTAGAAGGCCTTCTTCTCCAGGAGGCCTCCAACAGATCCTCAAATGCTACAGATACCCCAGGGGCTTGGGACCCAGGGATCCTGCAGGCGCTCCAGATCTCCCTTGTAGTGGTCCTGTCCATCATCACGTTGGCCACTTTGCTCTCCAATGCCTTTGTCCTTACCACCATCTTACTCACCCGGAAGCTCCACACCCCGGCCAACTATCTCATTGGCTCCTTGGCTACCACTGACCTCCTGGTTTCCGTCTTGGTCATGCCGATCAGCATTGCATACACCACCACCCGCACCTGGAGCTTTGGCCAAATTCTGTGTGACATCTGGGTGTCTTCAGACATCACCTGCTGCACGGCCTCCATCCTGCATCTCTGTGTCATTGCTCTGGACAGGTACTGGGCCATCACGGATGCCCTGGAGTACAGCAAGCGCCGCACAGCCGGCCACGCGGCGGCTATGATCGCTGCCGTCTGGGTCATCTCCATCTGCATCTCCATCCCCCCGCTCTTCTGGCGGCAGGCCAAAGCTCAGGAGGAGATGTCCGACTGCCTGGTGAACACGTCTCAGATCTCCTACACCATCTACTCCACCTGCGGGGCTTTCTACATCCCTTCCGTCCTGCTCATCATCCTATACAGCCGCATCTATGCCGCCGCCCGCAGCCGCATCCTGAATCCGCCCTCGCTGAGTGGCAAGCGCTTCACCACCGCGCATCTCATCACTGGCTCTGCCGGCTCCTCACTGTGCTCGCTGAACCCCAGCCTCCACGAGGGCCACTCGCACCCCGGCTCCCCGCTCTTCTTCAGCCACGTCAGGATCAAACTGGCCGACAGTGTCTTGGAACGCAAGAGGATCTCCGCCGCTCGGGAAAGGAAGGCAACCAAGACCCTGGGGATCATCCTGGGGGCCTTTATCATCTGCTGGCTGCCCTTCTTCGTGGCGTCTCTGGTCCTTCCCATCTGCCGGGACTCCTGCTGGATCCACCCGGCCCTCTTTGACTTCTTCACCTGGTTAGGCTATTTAAACTCCCTCATCAATCCCATCATCTACACTGTGTTCAACGAAGACTTCCGGCAAGCATTTCAGAAAGTGGTCCATTTCCAGAAAGCCTCCTAGTCTAACTTGGTGGTGGTGACTCTTGCTAGCTTTTGTGTCCAGTGACCCAACTGGGATTGTCTTTGTTGGTTTTTCTGAGACTCGGGTTAATTCATGATCTCTTGGGCCTTGGGGCAATCAACCATTGTTCTGTGCTCTGTTTTCTGTGTCGTCTTCTCTTCTGAGTCACCCAAAGCCGGGCTGCTGTGTGAAGGGGGGCAGGACCGAAGACTTCCCTTAACTTAATATTTCCAAGGTTCCTCTGGGGTGGAAGAAACATGACCCACGGGATTCAGGTGAGCAACAGATGCTGCAGGGAAGATGCCAGGCGCAGAGAGAAGGTTTTGTGGGCTCCCTGCAATTTGCAAGAGGCTTAGTGGAGGGTGGGTAAGATTAATGACCTGAATTGGAAGAGAGCTGGAAGCCAGGAGAGAGGGGCTCCTCCCCTTGGCATGCCCCAGTTAGAAAATAGCACCAGGACTTTCTTCCCCCGTCTCCTTACCCTGCATCTTTCCCAGCTGTTTATGTGGAGAGAGGCAGCGAGGACATAGTAATTGAAGAAGAATCCAGAAAGTGGGGCAGGGGAACCAATGCACTTTTCCTTCTTCCCAGTACCCCAGACCATTTTGGGTTAAAAACCATGATCACCCCACTAAAGATTGGACTCCCCTCCAAGTTTTTAGAGGGCTGAATTCTCCCAATCTGATTTTTTTTCCTAGATTAATTTTTTACATTCCATTCTCATTAGAGATCTTAAAGTATTGAGTCTTATCAAATAAAGAGCACAAAACATCATGGCCAGTACATCTTTGGGTGATTTTGATGTAAACACTATTTACTCAGGGGCCGGAAAGATAGCTCAGCAAACTAAAACACTTGCTTAGGCAAGCTTTGGCAAGCACAGGGACTGAGGTTCGATTCCCAGCACCCCATGCTGCGCCAGCCCCACCCCCAGGGCAGGCTGAGCTGGCCACAGGATTACTATGAGTCCCAGCCACAGAGTGAGACCCTGTAATAACCAAATACATTAAAAAAAAATACTATCAACTCAGAGTCTCCTGAGAGCCCACCATATGCCACACTCAGGGTCCCACTGGCGACAGCATCAGTGTCCTGCTGTGTGAAACTCAGGCCTGGGCTGGGGAATGTAGTGCAGGCGTATGGAATTCACCTGACATGGGTAATGCCCTGGGTTCAATCCTCAGGAACCCCCACCCCAATAAAAATAAAAAGAAAGGTAATCTCAGGACCTGGTGCCAAGTGCTTCCTCGTTCCACCTAGGAGAATGTTCACACATTTCCTAACCTCTCTTTGCCTCATTGTCTTTAATTATAAAATAGGGACAATAATAACAAGTTCTTGTATTAATGAATGCAGTGCTTGACACAAGCCTGTGAGCTCCTATTAGAGCTGCACAGATTGATCTTCTCGAGGTCAAGCAGCAGTAAAAGAAAAGAATAGCTACTTGTGTTGTTGTTGTCTGTTTTCCCAGGAACAGACCCCAGGGCCTCAGGCCTGCAGGGTAAACTCTACCACTAAGCTGCACCCAACACAATGGCAACCGTTTATTAGGTGCCTGTAATACTTCTTGCATCCATTTCTCATTTACTCTTTATCCTCATTTTCTTTTTTTCTTTTTTTTAAATATTTATTTATTTATTTGTTTGTTTTGTGTGTGGCCAGCTTAGCCCACCAGGGGGCAGGCGGGCTGGCATGTGGTGCTGGGGGATTGAACCGCGGTCCCTGTGCTTTGCTTGGCTTAGCTTGTTCTAAGTAGGTGCTTTAGACCACTGAGCCATCTCACCAGCCCTATCCTCATTTTCTAATACTGGTTACTGAACAAAAGAGTGCTCTACTACTGAGCTACCTCCTCAGCCATTTTTTTTTTGAACTGGGGATTGAACTCAGGCCCTTGTGCATGCCAGGCAGGCACTTATTCTACTGAGCCATCTCCCTGGCCCATCTCAGCCCTTTCTATTTTTATTTTTTTTTTAATTTGGAGACAGGGTTCAGCTAAGTTGTCCAGATAGAACCCGAATTTAAGATCCTCCTGCCGTAGCCTCCCTAAGTGCTGAGACTACAGGCTTGCACCACTGTTCTGTATTTTCCCTTTCTATTTTGAGACAGAATCTCTCTTAAGTTGCCTACGTTGGCCTCAAACTTGTGCTCAGCCTGCCTCAGCCTTCTGCATGACTGGCACTACAGACATGTGCCACTGTTACTGGCTAAAGAAATGTGTTGTGATTAGGGAAGGCTTTATAAAGATAATACTTGAGCAGATCCCTGAAGGGTGAGCTCTGGGGCCCTGGAGGATAAGGGGAGGAAACTCAGATTCATCCTCCCACGGGAGAAGGCCCAGAGCAAAGAAGACAGGAATGGGTGGGCCATGGGAAGAGAACAGGAGTGAGCTTAGGATGCCCGGACCAGTCCTGCTGCATGTGGGGGTGGGGGTAGGGTCTCTGGCCACAGGGAGAAGAGTACAGCAGAATACTAGCATTATAGTCTGGCATTGTGGCATACACCTGTAATCCTAGCACTCAGGAGGCTGAGGCAGGAGGATCCATACAAGTTCAAGTGCAGTGTGGGCTGCATAATGAATGTAAAGCTAGCCTGAACTGTGTAGCGAGACTCTGTCTCAAGAAACTAAACAAAACATAGACTACTGGGTGTCAGGAGGGAAGGGCGTGTTTGAGAGAGGAAGGGGTCTCATGCAGATCCTGAAGTTTGTGCTGAATGTGTCACAGCGTGGTCCCTGGGCCACCTGTATCCGCCCACTCCCCCACCCTGGGGGAGCTTACAATAGAGTTCCTGGTTCGAGTCTCAGCCCCATTGAATCAGAACCTCTGAAGAAGAGGTCGGAAAGTCTGCCATGTGTCTATTTAATTTAGAAACAGGGTCTTGCTATGGTGCCCCGTGGTCCCAGATTCCTGGGCTCAGACCAACCTCTTTGCCTCAGCCTCCTGAGTAGCTGCACCAGGTGATTCCATGTCTCTAACCTGTGGGAGCCCAGAGTTAGTGCCCCACTCACATGCAGATGCCCTGGGCGTGCTCCTTGCTCTCCTCTATACCTGCCGCTCTTCTTGCCCTTCGCACTCTTCCCTTCGCTACCTTCCTCAGAGGCTTGCTTGTCCCCATCTCCTCTGTCTTGCCTTGAGCCATCTTCCTGGCCTGGGGAAGCTCTAGAATCCTGAGGCTACACAAGAAGGAGCAGCGCGGCACCATGGGTAAGAGCACTCGCTTTGCTATCTGCTCCTGGGAACCGAATCTCAGACATGCCGTGTCCCAGCTGTGTGACCCGAGGTGAGTGGCCGGCCTTCTCTGTGCCCGCTTGCTTCCGCCATCCAGTGGGGCTGTCCGTATCTAAGCCACACTTTTTGTAAGCGTTGAATGAGGAAGTGAGCGTGAAGAGCTTGCTTAGTAAAATGTCACAGAGAGCTTTGGGCCACCTCCTGAGAGGCCTTTCCTGACTGGGACAAAGATTAACAACCTTTTTTAAAGCAGCTGTTCTGTAGCTGGGCCTGGAGAGGAACACACCTGTAATCCCAGCTACTCAGGAAGCAGAGGTAGGTGGACCACAAATTCCAGGTCAGCCAAAGCAATTTATTTTATTTTGTTTATTTATTTTTATGTATTTGTACAGGGTCTCACTATGCAGCTCAGACTCGCAGTGATCCTCCTGTTTTCACCCTCCCCAGCTCTGGGATTACAGGTGTGTGCCAACATGCCTGGACTTGGTGGCGTGGGGGCAGCAGGTCATGTGGTGCGAGGATTGAACCCTGGTCCCTGTTCTTGCCTAAGCAGGTGCTTAGTCTGCTGAGCTATCTTACCAGAGACTCTGCTTAGCATAAAGTTTTAAGGGCCAGTGAGATGGCTAGCCCAGTGGCGTAAAGTGCCTGCTTAGGCAAGCCCAGGGATGGTGGTTTGATCCCTGGCACCACACTCCATGCCAGCTCCGCCCCAGGGCAGGCCGAGCCGGCCACACACACACACACACACACAGATTTGTTTAAAAATAAAATTTTAAAAGAGGGCAAAGCAGAGCATTGCTGAGCACGAGTGAGGTCCTGATCCTGGGGGCCTGGGGGCCAGGGGTGGGGGTTAAAAAACCAAAAACATTTTTATTGAGATATAATTCATGGGCCGGAGAGATGGCTCAGTAGAATAAGTGCGTCCCTGGCAAGTGCAAGGGCCTGAGTTCGATCCCCAGTTCAAAAGAAAGAAAGAAAGAGAGAGAGAGAGAGAGAGAGAGAGAGAGAGAGAGAGAGAGAGAGAGAGAGA
>NW_004524668.1:2818391-2821852 GCF_000260255.1 Octodon degus
TTAGACCACTGAGCCATCTCACCAGCCCCTCTTAGGTCATTTTTAATCTCACTTCAAGAGCACTAATCATTAACAATGCTTGTACTGTATTCACAAACACTGATATAATTTGTTTATTTATGTTAAAACAAATATTTTGTTTAAAAATGAATGTGTATTAAAGTAGTATAACTGATAGAAGACTTTATTCCAGTTCCTTTGTTAAAAAGCCTATTTTTTTATATTTTATTTTATTTTTTCCCCCAGTATTTATTTATTTATTTTTGTCCATAATTTTATTGATAAACAAATAGCAATGAGACAGTTTCAAATCAAATTGGTGGGACAGTTTCAATAATTAACACATTGTATACATTCTTTCTAAACAGGCAGGACGGGGGCTTGAACCGGCAAACTCGCACTGTAGAGCCCAATGCGTAAACTGCTACGCTAACTCTCCAGCTTCCATTTTTTTTGATACTAGGGATTGAACAGAAGGCTTCATGCGTGTCCGGCCAGTTCACCCAATTAATATGTACAACTGAATGGCACTTAGCCACAGAGCTGTACGATCACTATGACAGCATTTACATGACCCCAAAAAGAAGCGCTGTGCCCTTCAGCTATCTCGCTATGTAGCCCAGGCTGGCCCTGAATTTAAGGCGATCCTCCTACCTCAGCCTCCTGGGATTATAGGCGTGCTCCACAGCACCTGGTTTATATTCTGTGTCTGTAGATTTTCTTATGCTGGGCACTTCATATAAATGAAATCAAGCAATAGGTGAACTTTGCTTGTTTGTTTATATTTTTAGGGAAGGGTCTACAGGGTGTTCAGGGTCTCACTACTAGATCGGACTCTAGTGATCCGCCTGTTTACAGCCTCCCAAGAGCTGGGATTACAGGCGCGCACCACCACACCCAATAATAGGTGAACTTTGTTTGGCTCCTTGGGTTTACACCATGCTGCAAGGGTTCATTCGTGTTGTGACATCATGTTGGGATCACAATTATTTTTCTTGTCAGTTAATAGTCCATTGTATGAACAGGTCACATTTTATTCATCCATTCATCAGTTGGTGGTCTTTGGGCTCATTTGCACCATTGGTGAAAAATTCTATGAACATTCTTTGTACAATTTGTTTTTGCTTTCGTGTTATGGTGGTGGGGATAGAACCCAGAGTTTTGGAACACGGAGGCATGGACACAAATGCTAATTTCTTCAGGAAATTAAGGAGTGGAATTACTGGATCATATAACTATGTCTGGTCTTGACCAGACTTTTCCAGAATGGCTGCACCCATTGGCCTTCCCATCAACAATGCATGAAAGGGGGCCGGGGAGATGGCTCAGTGGAATAAGCGCTTCCCTGGCAAGCATAAGGGCCTGAGTTCAATCCCCGGTTCTGCCGAAAAAAAATCTTAAATCTTAAAAACAACCACAACAACGACAAAAAACAGTGCATGAAGCCCCAGCTTGTCTCTATCTTTACTGATACTTGTCCGTCTTCCTCACACAGCCTTTTTTTTTTTTTTTTTTTTTTTTTGAGACAAGGTCTCACCATGCAGTTCAGGCTGGCCTTGTGCTCACTTCTGCAGCCCCGTAGGCTGGTCTTGAACTTGCAGCCTGTCTCAACCTCCTGAGTGCTGTAATTATAGGTGTGCACCACCTACCTGTCTATATTTTCCATTGTTTATTCCTGATGATGGTAATCGGTGTGAGCCCTGCTCACTGCCTGACCGCCCTTTAGAGTGTCAGTTCCTCAAAGGTAATGATCTTATTTCCATGCTCACCGTCGACCCTCACCACGTGACTGGTGCTTACTAGGTACTTGATAAATAGGGTGCGTGAGTGAATGAATGGATGCATGCATGCGTGCGTGAATGAATGAATCCCAACTTCCACATTCTAAAATGACTTGTTTCCAATGTCTTTGTCTTTACAATTTTAAAAGAAGTTGATGGGTCCTTGGGCTGGCATGTCACCTATCCTGACCTGGTATTGGACAGAACTGGGTCAGACAGGAGAGTAGCTGAGGCCAGAGGCTGGTGAGGACCCTGGGCAAGCCCTTCGCTTGTCCTAGTGCAATCCCTCTGTCCTTCAGATTCCCTCCCTCCCTGTAGTCACTAAAGAACAGGCCAGCGTAGGAGGAAGATGTTTGTTGGTCCCCGTGTCTATCACCTGAGAGCCGTGATTTGACTGCTGCAGATGGAGGACTGTGTTCATTAGGCCTCGTGATGGTGAAATTCGAAATGAACTGTGGGTAGGAGCCGGGGAAATGTTTCAGTGGAATAAGCGTTTCCCCGGCAAGAGCAAAGGCCTGAGTTCAATCCCCTGTTCTGCAAAAACCCCCACAAAAACCCAAAACTGTGGGGTCTGGGGAATTCTCAGAGGTGGAGTGCTTGCCTAGCATGTGGAAGACCCTGAGTTTGGTCCATAAGAAAGGCAAACTACAACAACAAACCAAAGTTGTTCCCCACAGCCATGGAATACAGCAGACACATAGCACAGCCAGACCTCCTCATTGCTCACAGGGCCATGGGCCAGTTTAGGTTTTAAAACTACAATGAGCCAGGTGTGACGGCGCATCCCTGTAATTTAAGTGCCACAAGTTCGAGACCAGCCTGGGCTTTAGAGTGAGACCCTGTCTCAAAACAAACAAGCAAACAAACAAAAATGCACCTTATTTACATTTTTTGGAAATGAGGTCTTGCTTAAGTGATCCTACTTCCTATTCCTTGAGTAGCAGGGACTACGGGCATGTGTCGTCACATCTGGTTTCCCTGGCCATGGAATGCCCTGTGTCCTGCATGGGAGTGCTCAAGTTTGACCAAACATCTGGACTCTGTTGACACAGAAAAGTCACCAGGGCTCTCTTGCTTTCACAGCTGGCTCCTTTACAGCTGCGTCACTTTGCCCTCTGACCCCTCAATCCCTCTTCATGCCAGGTTCCCACTGGGACAGGACTCAGTGATCTTTGTCCCTTGGCACCTGGCACCCAGCCTGTGTTCACCTAAGTGATAACAAGTGGTGTCTATGGAGCTATGACTGTGCCCAACTATGCCCCAGTGTCTTATGGGACAGTGGCTCACTTAAGCCACATGAAGCAGGTCCTAGTATTATTCTCTGGATGAGGCACTGGAAGCCCCAAGCAACTAAATCACTTGCCCATTGTCACAGTGCTAGCAAGTGGGGAGCCACTGCACAAGCCAGGCAGCTGTACCCTAGAATCTGTGCTCTTAGCACCCGAAGAATGTGGCCAGGGCCCCCATGGCACATGGTGCTAAGGGTCAGCGGACAACCATTACAAAAGTACAGAGTCAGGAGGGGTGTTTTTTTTTGGGGGTGTGTGTGGAGGGATGTCTTGTCCTGAGTTTTCCATCTTTGCTGCTGTGTCGTCGTCTTCCTCTTTGTCGTCTTCTTCTTCTTCTTCTTCTTCTTCTTCTTCTTCTTCTTCTTCTTCTTCTTCTTCTTCTTCTTCTTCT
>NW_004524668.1:2821952-2836816 GCF_000260255.1 Octodon degus
TTCTTCTTCTTCTTCTTCTTCTTCTTCTTCTTCTTCTTCTTCTTCTTCTCCTTCTCCTCCTCCTCCTCCTCCTCCTCCTTCTCCTCCTCCTCCTTTTCCTCTTCTTCCTCCTCTTCCTCTTCTCCTCCTCCTTCTTCCTCCTCCTCTTCCACCTCTTCCTTCTTCCTCTTCTTCCTCTTCCTCCTCCTCTTCCTCCTCCTCCTTTCTCTTCTTCCTCTTCCTCCTCCTCCTCTTCCACCTCTTCCTCCTTCCTCTTCTTCCTCTTCCTCCTCCTCTTCCTCCTCCTCCTTTCTCTTCTTCCTCTTCCTCCTCCTCCTTCTTTTTCTTTTGATGATGGTGGTGGGGTAGTACTGGGGAACTGAACCTAAGGCCTTCATGCTGAGCTCTATATCCCTGGCCCTTTTCTTATTTTTGTTTTGAGACCGAGTCTGGTTATGGCGCCCGCACTAGCTGCAGTTTGGAGCCCTCCTGCCTCACTTACTCACCCAGTATAGCTCTGCCTCAGTTTGTTCTTCTGCCTGACATGGATAACAGTAACGCCAGCCTCACAGGGTGGCAAGGGCCTGGCACTGTATCTGACACTGCAGCACTGAGAAACAGGGAGATCCCCGAATGAGGGAGGCAGTTCCCTCATGAGGAACTAATGAACTTAAAGCCCAAGCACACACCGTGTAACCATGCCGACCCCAAAGCAAGCCTCGGGTACCTGTGCCGCCTCTGGCCCTCCTCTGCTCTTGGCTAACTTCTGCCTCCCATGCAGCGCTGGATCTGCCCGGAGCTCACAGTGCACCTGGAACCAAAGTGCAGGAGGCAAACTGGAGAGCCAGACACCCCGCCCCCCACCAGGCCAGCCCCGTGCCCCATCCCTGCCACCCCTTCAGGTGCCATCTTCCTACAAAGGGGGTGGGCTGGGGGGCTGGAGGTTATAGTGCCCTTTTTACAGTCCCCAAAAGGTTCAGCTGTAAGCAGCCCTCAGCACTGGAGCTCTCGGGGTAGGGCATTTGCCTGCATTTTGTTCTCTAGGGCAGGTGTAGAAATCCAGACCTGAAAGATGGCAGATAGGAGGGGACGGTCAAGACCACCTGGGATGACCCCAGTGAGATCAGTAAGGTCAGATTGCCTTCCCTTCTTGATCTTCCAACAACTTGGTGGAGTGGAAACTGCTATTATCCCCATTTTGCAGATGGGTAGATTGAGGTTCAGAATGGTTGCATAATCTGCTCAAGGTCTCATTGCAACTAAATAGAAAATCAGGGATTCATAACCGGGCAATCGGACTCAAGTGCTAGCACCACTAGCTACCAGCTTACACCACTTCCCTTAACCACTCCAGGGCCCGTTGCTTAATTCCTAAGCACTGAACCTCTGTTCATACCCCTAGTGACAGGGTGTTCACCCCAACTTTTTTTTGTGGTATGAGGGACTGAATCCTGGGTCTTTGTACTAAATTACATCCCCAACCCTTTTTATTTTTTATTTTATTTTTTGTATTTTAGGGAAGAGTCTACAGGATGGTCAGGGTCTCGCTAATAGATCGGACTCGTAGTGATCCGCGTGTTTACAGCCTCCCAAGAACTGGGATTACAGGCATGTGCCACCATGCCCAATCTCAATTGTCATCTCAGCATGCACTGGGGGCAGGGCCGGCATGGAAGGCCTGGAGATTGAACCCCCTTCCCCTGCGCCTTCTTGCAGGTGTTTTAATCCACTGAACTATTTGGCCGGTCCTCTTTTTTTAATTTTGAGGCAAGGTCATCCTTTTTTTTTTTTTTTTCTCCGAATGCCTTCAGGGCAGATTTGGCTGGCTTGAGTTGTGGGGATGGAACCACAGCAACTTGAGCCTGACTGCTTTGTTCAAGCAGCCACTTAAAGAACTGAGCTAAGGGGCAGGCCCCCATAAGCCAGGGTTTATTTTGTTTTTTTTCAGAATTGGGGAATGAACTCTCAGAACTGGGGATTGAACGGGTCATCCTTAATTACTGGGCTTAAACATGCAATCCTCCTGCCTCTGCCTTCCAGAGTGCTAGGATTACAGGTGTGCACTACTATGCCCCAATGATCTTGTTTTTAACTGTAGCTACACTATGCAACACTACCAAGGTGCTGAGTGCTTTAGCTGGGCACAGCGGCACACACCTGTAATCCCAGCACTCAGCAGGCTGAGGCAGAGGATTACCATGAATTCCAGGTCAGCTCGGGCTCATAGTTCAGGACCAGCCTGAAGTACACCGTGAGACCCTGTCTCAACCTTCCCCACCACCATGTGGGACATCTATTTCTTTTTAATACTGGGGCCAGTATTCTCTCTCCTTCAGCTGTTCTTGGTAAAACTGATTTTGAGATTTCTCCCCAGCCATCATCTTGTTCATTCTTTAATGAATGAATTAATTCTTCCATATCGGGGGCTGGGGAGATGGCTCAATAGAATAAGCGCTTCCCTGGCAGGAAAGGGCAATCCCTGGTTCTGCCCAAAAAACAAAACAAAAAACAAAAAACAAAAAACAAACAACTCCCCCAACACTTCCATATCCCATTCAAAGTTCTAGTCTAAAAACAATACACTAAAGCAGACATCAGCAGAACCATCACCTCCTTCTTTGCATACACAGTTCACACAACGTTAAACCCGCTAAAACAACTCCAGCCGACTAAGCACAAACCCACGCACTTGAGGTAAAATCTACAGGCTAAGCAACTTGCCTCCTGCCGGATCTTCCATGCTGCCGAGCTGAGGAAGGAGACAGCATCACGTAGACATAGATCCTAGAGCATCGGACCCAATAGAACCCACTTTCTCTCCCTGCCTTTTATTTTATGCAAGGGAACTTTATCCAGAAAGGAGCCAGGACGGACCTGTTAGTCCACAGTGAGATGGAACCAACTTCTGCCTTTCTTGACATTGCGAGAGGAGAGCCTGCCTCAGAGAAGGGTGTGGACTAGGATAAAGCGCTACCTTTGAGAAATTGGTGAATTTGAGTTTTGCCTAGTGGACCGTCCACCCACCCACCCTCTGGCTCTTAGAGCCGGGGTCAGAAATGTTGGTCCGTTCCAGATGTGTCCGCCAGGTGGCGCAGAGGCACCAGGAGAAGCCACAGCAGTTTGCCTAGAGAAAGGGGGATAGGAAGGTGGGAAGCCTGGGTCGCTCTGAGAGGTGAATTCAGCCACAGCCAACGAAGCAGCGGTTAAAAACTAGGACGCAGGCATCAAGAGACCTAGCTCCCCTTTGCTGCTGGGGCCTTGCAGACACCTAACTCTCAAGATTACCCTGGATGCTTGCAGGGGGTGGAGGGGGGAGGGGTCTGCAGAGAGAAGCATGCTGGTGCTCACTTCTTAGGTGGATGGTAGATAATTCCAGCCCAACAGAGCAGTTTCCTCCAGAAAGCAGGGATCTCTGCCACCACCCCAGAGGGTGTAACTAATAAAATCTGACAGCTCAAGAGGCTGGGTCACACATTTTTTTTTTTTTTTTTTAAATACCGGAAGTTGATCTTAGGGCCTTCCTACTGAACTACATCTCCTTTCTGGCTTTATTTATTTATTTATTGGACATTTTGAAACAGGATCTAACTAAATAATTAACTTGCCAAGGCTGGACTTCAATATTTGATCTTCCTGCCTCAGCCTCCCAGAGTGCTGGGATTGCAAGCATGCACTATCACCCTCAGCTCATTCACACACACACACAAAAAAAAATCTCACCCTACATAGGAAACTCCCAAGTCCAAAGACTCTGAAGGACTGGGGAGATAGCTCAAAGGCATAAGTGCCTGCCTAGCAAGTGCAAGTTCCTGAGTTCAATCCCTGGTACCGCAAAAAAAGGTGGGGGGGCTCTGAAGCTGGAAAATGTGCATGGTTTGGGTGCTGCAGCGACAACAAAGAGGTTGGAGAAGTAGGTGGGGCCTTGGGGATTTAACCAAGTGCTCAACTTTGAGCTCCTGTTGGAACCCATGGGGAGCCGTTGAAGGTGATTCAGCCAGGGCTGGAGAGTAGGCAGGCGCTGTCACCTAAGCTGTGGATTGGAGTGGGACAGCCTGGAAGCAGCACAAGGGGATTGCAGGCTGGACAACAATGTGGACCTGATTCTCCACTCATCAGAGCCTCCCATAGGCCTGGGGCACCCAGGGATACCTGTTGTGTAGGCTGAGTCACTGGCTACTGGGCGAGGGGCTGTGCTGGGACCAGGAAGGAGAACGAGCAATCTTAGAAGACTCTAGGTGTAAACCGGTAGCTGAGGAAGAGCCGGGTGGTGCAGTGGTCAGGTGCATCAGTGAGGCCGGGTCCCAGGTTTGCCGCTTCTTGGCTGTGTAGCCACAGCCAGCTCCCTTTGCCATCCCAAGCCTTAGTTTCCTCATCTTTATTTTATTTTGTGGTGGAACCGGGGATTGAACTCAAGCCCTTGCGCTTGCCAGACAAGCGCTTATTCTACTGAGCCATCTCCCTGGCCCATCCTCATCTTTAAAGTGGGATTGTGGATAAGGGTCACCTTTGGAGGCTGTCGTGGGGGTTGGTTATGCAGTGTGTGTAAAGCTCTGGGCTGGGTCCCCAGGAACCCCCCAACGAGACAGCCTGAGGTTACCCTGCCTCTGCAGCTCCTCCTCGGGCCAGAGTGGGCCTGGGCTGACCCCACACTGGCTTAAGCCCCTGGAATTCCAACCAGAAGTAAAGAGACTATGCTCATACGGCCCAGGGCCACTTGCTAGAAAAAAGCTACCTTTGCCTGTTCCACTTTTTAAAACACTGAACCCTATTCTCCTTAAGCCAGGATTTCCAGGTCAGATTCTCTGTTTCATTCTGTTGGTTTCTTCCTTATCTTGTGGGTAGGTGTGTGCGGGCTGAAGCGGCCTGTAAAACAGGTGCATGTGTTGTGTACATTCTTTTGTAAATCCTCACGATGCCTCTCTCATGCAGTCCCCTGTGTGGTTCTCCCCACTGTACAGATGGAGCAACTGGGGTTTGGGAAGGTTAATGAACAGACCTGGGTCTGTCTGACCCAACTTCTCTCCCCTCAACCCCACTCCATTTATCTGTCCTGGAGACAGGTCAGCGGAAAGGTGATTTGGGCCCTAGGTCACCACAGTACCTTGCCCCCAGAATTACCCAGTGATCAGAGTACAAAGGCCTGTCTGGGTCAAAAGCCAATGAGAGAACCATGTGACACGTGGCCCAGCAGTTGCTACTTCCCTTGCATTATTTAGGGCGCCTTGTAGGATACATTCCTTCGAGAATTAGTTCTGGGATACATTGGTCTCTCCCCATCACTGGCCTGATTCTTTTTTTTTTTTTTTAAACTTTTATTTTTTTTTTAACTTTATGTGTGTGTGTGTGTGTGTGGCCAGCTCAGCCCACCAGGGGGCGGGGCTGGCTGGCATGTGGTGCTGGGGGATTGAACCGTGGTCCCTGTGTTTTGCTAAGCTTGTTCTAAGTAGGCGCTTTAGACCACTGAGCCATCTCACCAGCCCCCGCTAGCCTGATTCTTCCAGCCACATCAGAGCAATGGTTGATTCTTTTTTCTTGGTGCTGGGGATGGAAAGCAATGCCTGCACACACGCATATGCTCTTCCAGTGAGCTACAGCCCCAGCCCCTAGCTAGTTCTTAGATAGAGTTCACCACTGCACAGCGGGTCTGTCATGAGAACTGACTCGAAGTGTTCACTCCTCCCATCATTGTATCCTCTCTATTTTTTAGAATAAAGAAACAGAAGCACTGAGAGGTTTGTCACTGCTTAGATTTGCATGGTAGTAGGTGGTGGACCTGAGTTTCAAAACAAGAGTCTAGGGCCAGAGTCTGGGCACTTAATGATGTTTGCTATTTCCTATACATTTTTAAACACACCCTATTTCCTTCATTGCTTTGGCTGCCGGGAAACTCAGAGCCATGATTTTTGATTTGTTCCCCCCCCCCCCGCTTCTATCACAGTTGGTATCCTTAGGAAACTTAGCCTAGTATTTCTGCTATATTCTTTCATGTTTTCATCTTTCTCCCTTCCTTCTCCATTGGCCTTCTGCCCAGGCATTCATCAGTCCTTGATTCTTGCTATTTAATTATTGATCAAATGGTTTTGAGGTGGCGGCGGAAACTACCTCAAAAGCCTTTTTTGGAATAGGCAGGACATAAACCATTAATGAGATGAACAGAGACTTTCAGACATGCTGAACCAGCTGGATGCAGATGGGGCTAGACTGTCTTTCTGCGTCTTTATCGTGAGCAGCACTGTGCTTGGTTGGTGGTGAATGTAACAGCAAGGAGTCCAAATTAATGATGTATGGACTAAGTTATGCCAAATGCGGTCATAGGTAAACCCTGAGTCATGATGCCGAAATATACTTAACTAGAAGTTAGCCTCACACGTGCCCCCTAGAAGCTAGCTCCATACGTGCCCCATGCCGCTGAGTTGACTAAGGGTCTCCCACATTCAGTACATGGCTCCAAGGCCGCTCTGGTTCTGGCCTGCGGGAGGCAGATGGGGGCGGAGAGAGAGAGCACGCATACTTCTTAACCACTTTGTCCTGGATCCTCTACATCCTCTCTGCCTGTATCCCATCGGAGAAAATTAGTCATGTACCTAATTGCAAGGAGTGCTGGAAAAATGTAGTCCGGGCTGCTGTTCTCTGAAACAACTCTGTATACATAGATGGGGGACATCTTGAGTGATTAGCTGCCCTGGTTCCAGTTCACTAGGAACTTAAAATTACTGAGCCATCCACCCTTATTAAATGGCTAAGAATCCCATCATATCCACAGAGGGGAATGGCCTTCTTGCCTTGTTTATGGGGAGCCAGGGTTTGCTGGGTTTGGTGGCCCATGAGAGTAATCCTAACTATCCAGGAGGCTGAAATAGGAAGATCACAAGTTTGAGGCCTGCCTGGGCCTCAAATGAAATAAAATTTATAAACATAAAAAAAAAATGGCTGAGGCTGTAGTGCAGAGTAAAGGTCTTGTCTAGCCTGTGTGAGCATCAGAGTTCACTGTGCAGTGAACACACACATGCACACACATACATACACACAAACAGGAGCCGCTACACTTTATTTTGCAGTACTGGGGATGGAACTTGGGATCTTGCGCTTGCCAAACAGCTGCTTATGCCACTCAGCTATAACCCCAGCCCCTAGCAGCTACACTTTAAACCAAATGTATTCATCCACAGGAAATATCTGCCCAGAGGCTGGAGGTTCCAGGGCTCAGGCAAATGCCCCTTACATAGGTCCTTTGAAGTTTGAATTCCTGAGCTAGGTTCTGAAGTCCTCCATGAGAATCTGCCTTATGCCAAGTTCTGGGTGGGCACTCAGAAACCCAGAAACAAATGAGCCAAGCAGGATAGTGGAGTGGCCACTGGAACCAGTAGGCTGGAGAAAACTGCCGGCTCTGTTACTTAGGAAATGTGTGATGTTGGAGAGGTGACTTGGCTCCTCTGGTCCTGGATTTCTTCAGTTATAAAATAAGGACAGTATTTATCTTTCTCCATTAGGAGCACTTAGACATAAACAGGCGTAGAGCCCCTTGGAGCCTGGGACCCTGTGTGCTGTAAGCACACTCTTTTATTGGTAGTAATACACTCACCACGGCTTGGGGGAAGTCCCCTCATTCTGTAAAGCCTCAGTTTGCCCCTACGAAGGACGGAGTTACCAAGGGGTCGGGGTCGCCTGTTTGTGGAGGCTGGAGCCTGCGGTTTGCTTTCAGCTCCTCGTGGGTTTGGGGTGGCCTCACCCCGGCGGTAAGGACCCCGAGATTGCGCTCAGCCTTCTCACCATTCCCGGCAGAGAGGAGGAGCCCGGTTCGCAAGGACGCGGTTTCCTGGCTGCGCTCCCGGGGAGGGAAGGAGGTTTGCTGGGTCCCATCCCCCGGCGCGTCCTGCTCAGGAAACGCGCAGAGAAAGCCAGGAACCAGGCCTGCCAGGCCCGGGCCCCTCCGCGCCCTCCCTCCTCCCCGGCCTTCGGCTGCAGGAAGCCGGCTGGCGGGAACGCCCTGCCCGGTGGGTGGGAGCAGGCCGGGCCCTGGGCTTCCCAGGCAGCCGGGCGGGCGGGCCGGCCACGCGGAGCTGTCACTTGGGCAGCCCCCGCGCCAGCGCCCTCTCCGCCGCACCCGCCGCCGCACCGGCCGCTTTAGCTGCACCCGGAGGCTGCGAGCGCCGGGGCACCGCGCACTGAGCCGCAGTACCGCTGGCGCTGGGAAGGGAGGGCGAGGGGCGTCGGGCGCTCCCTTTGGGGAGGTGAGATGCTGGGGCCTCATGATATGTGGGTGAGTGGTCCAAGCTCGTGGCTGGTACACTGCAGGTGGGATTCTGCCCGAGGTCTGTTGACTTCTAAAGTGCGTGCCTGGAACCTCTGGCTTAACTCCAAGTGCTTCAGAGGGTAGTGGTGGTGGATTGAGGTACTTAGGGACATCCGGAATAGAGGGCTAGTCTGATGGACAGACCTTTGCCCTTTTCTCACCAGTAAGAACAAAGGAAGAAAAAGACAGAAGGTAAAAGGCAGTGCTTTTTTTTTTTTTTTTTTTTTTAGTAGACAGCTGTCTTTGGGGTCAGGTATTTCTGGGCTGAAATCCCTGCTTTTCCATTTACCAGCTGTGTGACTTCGAGCCATTCCTTAAAGTCCCTGAGCCTCCAGGGAGCACCTCCTCTAGGAAGCTTTCCCTTGTTTCCTAGATCCAATTAGCCCCCCTGCACCCCTGAATCCCTCGCCTGCTCTTGGATCCCTTGTGGCATTTAGAGAATCTGTCATTCAGTAATTGTATGTTGTCCTATCTCTCCACTTCACCAGTCCTACAGTCCAGGGAGGCAGGGATCTTTGCTGTCCAACTGGCTCTGTAGCGCCCGGCACGTGTGGGGCATACAGCCATTCGTTGTGGAATGAATGCAAGCCTGAAAGGCTGGAGGGATACATGCCAAGCTGGTGGGGGCATGAAACTGGTTCGTGCAAGGAAGCTGGGCCTCAGAGCGCTAAGGAGAGTCCACGGTAGAGGAAATAAACACTGATGGAGGAAGCACTAGGAGATGCGAAGAAGATGAATGAGAGATCCTGTTCCTGAAGAGCAGAGATAATGGCCTTCCTTATCATTATGTGTCACAAGCGAAAAGCACTTAATTTGCACAAAACATCTCCATATGCCCTTATCCTCAGAGGTGAGGAAGCTGCTGCCCAGAACAGATCAGTGACTGACCCAGGGCCTCCTGACCCAGAAGGGCCCCTGATCATTCGCACAAATCTTCCCTTTCTCTAAGACTTGGGCTGTGATGTCACACAGGTTTGGTTTGGCGCTGAGTCAATGCATGACTTTGGCCTAGTTACTTTACCTCTCTGAGCCTTGTGTGACCTATCTTCATGCTAGCAGTAATGACCATACACCCTGCAGTCTACAGGAGACAGTAGATGTAAGGCACTCAGAATGAGTCTTGGCTTATGGTAGAGAATCCAGAAATGTTTGCAGAATGAATAAATGAACGGAATACAGGTAGTGGTGGGTACATAGAAATGTGAGGGGACTTAAAATCATGCCAATTGGGGAATAGGAGGTGAGTGGAGGGTAATTTTTATCTCTTCCTCCTCTCCACGATTCCTCTGAGATCTCGCTCCTGGTCTTCATGGTATTGTGTTATAATTTATTGTTTGCAAACCAACAAAAGTGAACCAACCCTAACTAGGTTGGCATCTTTTATATGTGCTTTTTACTACATTTTTCCTAATGACAAAGTAATATGTGCTGATGGCAAAAATAAAAAAGATACTGCAAAAAAAAAAAAAAAGATAATGCAGAAAGGTATCATGGAGGAAGATGAAAGTGCAAGTTTAAGCGCAATACACATAATATGCTGATACAGTGTTACTCTCCAGGAGGGTAAGGACAAGCATGGGACAGCATGACAGTTAATTTCATGTGTCATTTTGGCTTGGCCTAAGGGGCACCCAGGTCCCTTCTGGGTGTGTATGTGAGCGTGTTTCTAGAGGAGATTCATATTTGAATTGGTAGTAAAGAAGATCGCTAGCTGGTACATGGTGTACTGAGATTTAAATCTTTATTTTATTTTTGAGGTTGAGTAGAATACATGCTGTACCACTGAGCTACACTCCCAGCCCCTGAGATTTGAATCTTGGTTTATCTTATTCCAAAGCTTTTGCTATGGATGAGTGAATGAATGAATGAATGAATAGTTGATAGGGCCGTGGGTCCTGGGGAGAAGGTTCTGGTGTCAGACCCTTTCTCTTGGGTCCCACAAAGATTAAGATGGAGCCTCTGCAACTTTCTCTGCCCCGTTGGCCCAGACATTCTCTGCTTATATGCCTTATGTCTGTATTTTTATCCCCTTTCTGCCCTCTTAGCATTTAGAAAAGTCTCTCTCTGTTTTTTTTCCTTTCAGAGATTTTTTTCTTTCTTTTTAAAAAATTTTTTCCATAATTTTATTGAGAAATAAGGATTTTTTTTCTCTGAATGCCTTCAAGGCAGGTTTGGCTGTCTTGAGTTGTGGGGATCGAACCACAGCAACCTGAGCCTGACTGCTTTGTTGAAGCAGCCACTTAAAGAACTGAGCTAAGGGGCAGGCCCCCTCCTTTCAGAGATTGAACCCAAGGCCTTGTCGAAAGTTAGGCAGGCACTCTACCACTGAGCTACGTCCCCATCCCTTTTTATTTTTATTTTGAAAAAGTATTTTGTTTTTTGGTAGTTTTTACATTCTCAGCCAACCCAGAGCCTTCAGCATACTGGATAGACACTCTATTATCATTGGCATAGTGATAGTATAGTATATACTCTCAGCCTTTTATGATTTTATTATGTTATTTTATGGTACCAGTGATTAAGCCCAGGGCCTTTGCACTGAGCTACATTCTAAGCTCTTTTTTATTTTTCATTTTGAGACAGAGTCTTGCTAAGTCACTATGTTGTCCAGGCTGGGCTGAAATTGTGATCTTTTTGCCTTAGCCTTGCAGAGTGTTGGGATTATAGGCATATACTATCACATCTAGCGCCTAGTGAAATCTTATTTTATATTATGATCATTATTAATCTCTTTTTGAGGCAGGGTTTTGCTATGCAGTTTAAGCTGGCCTTGAATTCACTTTGTCTCCCAGGCTGGCCTCGAACTCACAGTGATCCTCCTGCCCCAGCCTCCTGAATGCTGGGATTACAGGTGTGTGCCACCACACCCAGCAGTAAAATCTAGTTTGAAAGTTCATTCTGTACACACAGAAAAAAATCAAAGAAAAAGGGGGGGGGGAAGGTAAAAGTCTTCATTTCTTTCTTTTCTTTTATTTTTTCCCATAATTTTATTAAGAAAACAAATAGCAATGAGACAGTTTCAAACCAAATTGGTAGAACAGTTTCTTTCTTTCTTTCTTTTTTTTTTTTTTTGGCAGAACCGGGGAACTCAGACCCTTGCGCTTGCCAGGGAAGCACTTATTCCACTGAGCCATCTCCCCGGCCCCGTATTTTTTTTTTGACAGTTTCAATAATTAACACATTTTATACATTCTTCCTAGTGGTTAATTGCTGTGGACAAGATGCGGACTTGATTTCATTTATTTCTTTACATTCTCTTATTTTTATGCATCAATTAAGCATATATTATAAATTATAACTATGGGATCGTAATAACCCGTAATTCTGCAACTTACTCTTCCTCTTTCCACTTAACAAAGCCTCATGTGTGGAGGACCACCTGAGCAGTTGTCCTTGAAAGAAGAGCGACTTTTCCTTGCTTATTCTTGCAAATCTACCCTGTTCTTTTTATTGAAAGAGCTCCTAGAGGCCAGGACTTTTATTCTTCCAGCCCAGTGACCAGCACACAGGAGATGTGCACGTGAAAACTGTAACAATAATCACCGTTTCCTGCCCTGAATGGGGTGTGAAGCTCTGAGCTAAGCTCTTCCATGTGTTATTTCATTCCATCTTTGATCTTGGGAGCCATCATGTGACACTATCAGATACTATTATTAGTCCCATTTTGCAGATGAGAAACTGAGGTGTAGAGACTTTAAAAGCTCATGGTCATACAACTGGCCCAGTGGTGCAGCTAGGATCGGACTCTTCCTCTGTCCTGGGTGAAAGTTTTTGCTGTGAATAGATGTATAAGCAGTTGATGAAGTGATACATCCAGTGGAAGTCCTGCCTGCAGATCTCTCTCTGTGTGCTGGATTCTGCCTTCCTAGGGTTTGCAGTTCTTGGCATCAGTGTGAGCAGACAGAAGGGGCTCAGGAAAGGGCCTTTCTGCGCCTGCAGCAATCCTGTGGCCATGCTTACTTTCATGGGAAGTAGCATTTTTGGATCTCCTATTCTAAAAATAAGCCACAATTTGTTAGGGGCCCTTAAGGACTAGCCCAGGCATTTCAGGACAGCTATTTGCCTGTCCGCAGCACAGGAAATTAATCAGAACTGCAAAGCCCTTCCCCTCTTCCCACAGGCCGGCTCTGGAAACGCCCAGTGTTTTGCTGCAGCTCTCCTGGAGGACTGTGGAGATGCCAAGGGCAGTTTCGCTCAGCTCCATCTCTCCATAAGGAACGTGAATGGAGAAACGTACGAGGCAGAACCGGGTCAGCTCTGCCGCAAAGTGCTTGCAGGGAGAGCCCGCAGCTGTACCCAACCTGGAGGGGTGCTGCTTGTCACAGCTGTTCTGGGGCCTCAGATGGGACTGCAGAATTCACCTGGGATCTGCTGGATCCTGTTCCAATGGCAGTGCTTTGCAAGGCCACTTTCAGCAAACCTCTTTGTGTCCCAGACCTTTAAAATCTTCCATCATGAAATAATTGGGTAGATTCTCACAGTGTGCCATGTGGTGTCAGTGCAGTAAATATTTTTGATAGCAGTAATATTGAAAATAGGACTATCAACCACATTATTTGTGGCATACTCTGCTTTCCACACAGTAGCACACATAATTTTAAAACAAACATTACAAAGAGTATATTATCAGGCCCATTTTACAGATAGGAGACTGAGGTTCAGAGGGCTCATGAGTATATGACAGAACATGGGTATACGACCCCAGAGTTTTCTGATATCAGTACTTGAGCCCTACAGACATGTGTGGCTTCTCACCTCCTGAAAGAGCTAAGAAACCAACTGAAGAAGTCTATTTGAGGGGCTGGGGAGATGTCTCAGTAGAATAAGCACTTGCTGAGTTCAATCCCCGGTTCCACCAAAAAAAAAAAAAAAAAGTCTATTTGATAGAAGTTGTAACATGTCCATCCCCATACGACCATTCAGCTCAGTGCCCCTGGGTATTCAGAGCAGGGAGGAGTGGCTTCTGGCCAGGGGGAAGCTAGGAGGACTGTGTGATGACAGGACAACAGGGAAGAGCATGAACAAAGGGCAGATGTGGGAAAGCAGTGGGTGTGCTCCAGGGAGTTTTTGTAAATGAGAGAGAAAGAGAGAGAGAGAGAGAGAGAGAGAGAGAGAGAGAGAGAGAGAGAGAGAAAGAGAATGAGAATGTGAAAAGGTATGTATGTGTGTATGTGATCATCTCAAGCAAGGGCTTTGGCCTTTATTCCACTGGCAATAAAGAGCTTACACAAGAGATGTCTCAAGAGACTGACTATGCTGCTGCAGTCAAAGAGAAAGCAGCCCTCAGCACATCTGTGTTCCAGCTTGTGGGTGCTGCTGGGTGCCAGCATGTGGGAGGCATCTGCGGGGAGAAAGTATCTCTCACTGTGGTCCGTATTCAGGTAGATGACTTCAACACCCCTTCTCTGGACCCTGTGTAGTTTGGACACAGCCGAGCCACAGGGGAGTGTGTCTAGAGTCACTGGAAGGACTTCTGAGATCATCTAGTGGTCATTGCCTCTTCCCATGTTACAGAAGGTATAAATGGAGAACAGGGATAAGAAAAGGCTTTTCTAGGATGAATTAGTAGTAGAGCCAGGGAACTGGAGTGCATGCTTTTTTTGTGTTTGTTTCTTTGATAGTCTTGCTATGTCTCTCAGGCTCACCTCAAACTTGAGATTCTTCTGCCTCAGCTTCCCCAGTGCTGGAATTACAGGCAGGCACCACCACCACTAGCCTGGAGCCCATGCTTTCTGAGTTCAAGCAGACATTTTTGAATAACAGAAGTACTGTAGTAAGTAGTGTAGGGATTACTCTGTACCAGTACCTGAGCTAGACACTTTCCATGGATTATCTCATTTAATCCTCACAAACCCTTTGAGAGTGCCCTTCTTGAAAGCAGAGAGTCCTATCCTCCATGTCTAATTCCCAGGGAGTCTACTACAGACCCTGGTCCTTGAACTTGGCCGAGTTCAAATACACCACAGAGTTGGAGAAGGGCAGAGGACGTAGGGGGCGGGTCTATAGAGAAGCCACGCCCACACCACAAACCACGCCCCTCGGGCCTTCGACGTCACATGTGGCCCCGCCCCTCATTGTCAGTCCCGGGGAGCCGGAGGAGGCGCCGGCCGCTGGGAGCCGAGCGCCGGATCTCTCGGCTGGCGGGAGCGCGGGCCAGAGCGGCCGAGGTGAGGGATCCTCGGGGAGGCGGCGGGAGCGCCGCGCGGGGGCCAGGGTGGGCTCAGGGCGAGGAGGGCGGCCAGCGGGGGCGTCCGGCCCGTGAGGGGTCAGGGGACCCGGGGCGGCGGGGCAGAACCGGTGGGCGCACCCGCGGAGGAATGGGGGTGTGGGGCGGAGGAGAGTTTGGGTGGTTCGTGGAGGACGAGCGCGGGAGGGGCGATCTTTTGGGGGCGAGACCTTGAAAATGTTTTCGGAGTTGGAGGAAGAGATTCTGAGATTTTTTCCCCCGGAGGGGGAGGGAAAAATCTGAGGAGACTTCTTGGTAGGCGCGAGAGCCCGAGGAGAAATGTTTGGGGCAGAGGCGCGAAGGAGACGTTTTGGGGGGCCGGCAGAGTTTGGGGTCGAGTTTGGTCTCGGGGGGCGGTCACCGGCG
>NW_004524668.1:2836966-2849036 GCF_000260255.1 Octodon degus
GGGGGCCGGGCGGCCGGGAGGGGTCTCGCCGCTGCAGCTGTCGGCCGCCCGGCCCGCGTCCCGGGCGCTGCTGGTCTCGCGGCCAGACCGCCGGGCCGGGAAGGAATTCGAGGCATTCGCTTTGTTTAAGTTGCCAGTAGACAGTCCTTAGGACTAATTAATGGTGGAATCTGCAGGGGGACGCGGGCGAGCCGGGCCGCCGTCGCGGTGAACTTTCCGCAGCGCGCGGCCCGCCTCCCTGCGCACCCCCGCCCCGGCGCGGCGGGGAGGGAGCCATGGCTGCCCTGAGCGCAGGAATGGAGCGCGCGGTCGGCGCCGCCGAGCTCCGGCTGCCGGGGCTGCGTGCGGGGCAGCCGGCGTCCGGGCCTGGGCTCCGCAGCCCGGTGGAGCCCTCGCTGAGGTGCCTGCGGTTTGTGCTAATTACCTTGGAGGAGCCGAGAAAGACCATGTTGCTTTGGAGCATCTGTTTCTTCATCGCGTCAGCCCCTTTCCTAACACTGCAGAGCTTGTTGTGGCTTGCTTCGGAAATGCCGAGGCCAGTGCTCACACCCGAAGGGGGGAGAGGGGAAGAGAGGAGGCACCTCAAAAAAAAAAAAAAAAAAAAAAAAAAAAAAATCAAATCCCTGCAGTGTTATTTGCAAAAGGCAAAAGACGGTTTGCGGATTTCTCTGTTGCACCTTCACTGACTTGAATGACCTTGGGGGAGGGATTGTGCTTCTGAGCGCTTATCTATCGATTGTGGGGAAAATTCTGTGTGGACCTCCCTGCCTTTAGGGGGGAATATTTCGAGCAAACCCCCCCCCCCCATCTGCCGCATTAGTTCTGGTTTAAGGAGCTGGACTAGTGTCAAAGCTGGGAAGAATTGAGATCACCTAGAAAGATTTTACTACCCCAAATTAGGGAGGAGGACAGGGCTTGGATTTTAGGAGGATTATTTCCTTTCAGAGAATCTGTACAGTATGTTCCAGGTTGATGTCACTTTGAGTGCAGCTTTGGTGGCATTGGTGCGGTTAAATTGAATAACCCCCATAGAAAATTCTTCTGTTGTTAGAAATAATTGTTTAGCTCAGAATTCCCCTTGAGGCAGATTAAGGCTTTGCTCAATTTACTCTGAAGAATTTTCCAGGTTTCTAAAATTAAGCCACTTTTCTAAATATAGTTGCTAAAGTTAAATTGAACTAGGGATGGAGTGTGAACCAAACAGCAAATAGATTCATCGTTGACCAGTGATTAATATAGTTTGATAATACTCTCTTTTTTTTCTAATATGACCAAAAAAAGGGAACTAGTACTGTTGAGTTGCTTACTGTGTTACCAGTAATTTTGCTGGGTGGTAGATATTTTGCATAATCTTCCCAACAGTTCTCTGAGGTGACAGTTGGCGGTCCTGTTTTACAGAGGTAGAAAACTGAAGGTCAGAAGGTACTGTTCCAAGTTCACACATAAACGAGTAAAAAGTGGAGCTGGAATTCAAATCCAAATCTGTAAGGTCCATGGGTATTTCCACTATGCATGCTGCCTGGGATCCAGGAATCCTACATTCTAGGCCTTGGACTCAGCCCCTGGGTCACTGTGGACCCCAATATAAGTTACTTAAATTTGTTTCCCGGTAGTGTTGCCTCCTTTTAGTGATGCTGTCAGTATTTTTTTATTTTATTTATTTATTTATTTTTTTGCGGAACCAGGGATTGAACTCAGGCCCTTGCGCTTGTCAGGGAAGCGCTTATTCCACTGAGCCATCTCCTCAGCCCCAGTATGTTTTTAAATTATGGTAGATTTTGAGAAAGGTGTGAATTTTGGCAGTGCTATGTCCTGTATGTAGTAAGTGCTTAATTTTTGGTTATTAATAGTAAAAATAGAGGAACTGATAAAATAATACACTTCGATGTAATGGAAGATGGTAGCCATGTAATGGTTCTTCCGGTGTACAGGCCATTGTTAGGATGACTTTTTTTTTTTTAGGATGACATTGTTGACCAGAAACGAAGACATTTTTTTCATAACATGGCTTTTTGGGATGCGAACTCAGGATGTTAGGTTTACCAGGCAGTCACTTATGCCCCTGAGCTATCTTCCTGCCCCCCCCCACTCTTTTGTATTTTATTAAAGGTCTACAGGGTCTCATTATGTAGATTGGACTCATAGTGATCCGCCTGTGTTCAGCCTCCCAAAGAGCTGGGATTACAGGCACACGCCACCATGCCCAGTCTGTGGCCCCTTTTTTGGGATAATATTAAGTCTGAAACATTGTGAGTGGAATTTAGATAGTCCAGGTGTATAGCTTTGGCACATATATGGTTGTGTAAACTATTACCTTTGAGGAATAGAGTAGCAGGTTGATTCTAGGAAACGTTAGGTTTTTATATTCAGTTAGGTTTTTATATTCAAATTCAGTACTCTGCGATCAGAGTGAATACTGGAATAAGTGTACCAGCTTATTAGGAAATAGGGATGCCTTGAAATTTAATGGTGAGGTAAGTTAAAATAATAGAGAGACACTTGTTGATTTGGAGAAAGGTGAACAAATTTGCAAATAACAAGATTTTATTTACTTTTAGTCCAGAGGATATATTTTTGGGGAAAAAAATTACCCTGGAGATTTATTAAGGAGCTGAACATTTTGTTTCCATTTAAAATGTTAGCGCCAAGCCGGGGAGATAGTTAGTGGAATAAGCACTTGCCTGGCAAGCGCAAGGACCTGAGTTCAATCCCTGGTTCCGCAAAAAAAAAAAAAAAAAAAGTTAGCGCCTATGTCTCTGAAGTCCTTAACATGTTATGGTTGGCATAACATGTCCTAATGACATTTAAGGGTGGGGATGCTATGAAGTATTTGGAAGCCTTGCCTTTCTGCCAATGATAGAATTTAGTGTCCATCTCTTAACTTGTTTCAGCTAATATTCCATAAAGAGAACAATACATTAGATAGAAATTGTGGTTACAGGGAAGGTTATTCTTTTCCTTGTCATAATTTCTTTAGTCACTGAGCCTGACCCAGTTTTCTTTAGATTAAGTCTCTGACTTAGAAAATGGTTGAAACTGCTGCTTCTGAGGATCTAGAAAATTCCTTTCTCTGCTTCTTCCTTTCCTTTTTAAAACATTTCAATATTTTGCTCATTTGTCTATTTTATAATCTTCATCTCCCCCACCTAGGAATTTAAGAGTGGAAACTCTTGTTAATATAAACCATTGGCCCTTATATACCATTAAGAAATAATGACTAAATTAAAATACCCTCCAGACTACTCGACATTTTGGGTGGCTGTGGGGAGAAGATAATAACTCTGTGAGGAGGTAGTCATTATCCTCATTTTATTCTTGAGGGTGCTGATCTCAGAGCTGTTACGGCCAGAGCTAGTGAGGGGCCAACCGTTGATTTGAGCCCAGGCATGAGTGATGCTCAGGTTTGGGATCTTTTATTTCGTTATACACTCAGGTGTGTTGGGGTGGGGCTGGAGGTGGGGGTCAATCAAGGAAAAGGCTTGAAAGTACCATTTTAAAGTCTGAGCCACAACATAACAAGCATTGTTAGCTTTTATAGAAATTGCTATTTTCATCTGTTTCTTTTGTAATTTCTAGATACACCTTCTTACATTCTGAAGAATTTATAGCTCATCTTTTATGGCAAAAATTCCTTCCCAGACTCAGCATTTATTTTGCAAGTATGATATTTATTTATTTATTTATTTATTTATGGAACCCGGGATTGAACTCAGGACCTTGTGCTTGCCAGGCAAGCACTTATTGTACTGAGCCATCTCCCAGGCCCCATGATTTATTTTTCTGAGACAGGGTTTCACTGTGCAGTTCAGCCTGGTTTTAAATTCTCTTTGTACCCTGGGCTGGCCTTCAGCTCACAGCAATCCTTCTGCCTCAGCCTTCTGAGTGTTGGGAGTACCACCATGCCCAGATTAAGTATGGTGCTTTGTATTCATTGGTAGGTAGTTTGAGTTATACCTCTTCCTGTTTTATTTGTATGGGCAAGCATCCATCATGTTAGTTATTGTAATTAGTTACTGAAGAATTTTTATATGTGCATGTGCCTCTATTCCAGTTTTATCTAGACAGTTGTATTTTTAAAATTACATTAAGTTAATTAAGGGGCTGGGGAGATAGTTCAGTAGAATAAGCACTAGCTTACAAGGGCCTGAGTTCAATCCCTGGTTCTGCCAAAAAAAAAAAAAAAAAGTTAATTAAAAATAAAATTAAAAATTAATAATTTATGTAAACTTTTAAACATTCACCATCCTTTTAGGCTGCTTCAACAAAGCAGTCAGCCTCAGGTTGCTGTGGTTCCATCCCCACAACTCCAGCCAGCTAAACATTCACCATCCTTTTGATAAAATTACTATGCCTCTTTGTACTTTATGAAGAAGAATGCACATAAGAAAAGATTTTAGCGCTATAAACTGAGTAGACCATGTGACCGGTGTTACCCTCAGAGTTCTCCTCCAGTTCTTTTTTTTTTTTTTTCAAAGTTTTATTGATAAACAGATAGCAATGAGACAGTTTCAAATCAAATCGGAAGTACAGTTTCAACAAATAATACACTGCATATATTCTTCTTAGTGGTTAATTGCTGTACAAGATGTGGACTTCATATCCTATTTACAAACACCATTAGAACAAATCATTCCATTCATTAAGAGAATGCAACTATATATCTATCCCAACCACTTTGAATACACAGATACAAAATGGACATTCATAGGTATACCCTCCAGTTCTTTTCGCCCTTGTGCCCTACTTGTGGCAGCATAGATTAGTTTTGCCCTTTTGTAAAGATGGAATCATAGTATTCATTCTTTTGGTTCTGGCTCTTTTTATTGAACACTTTTATAAAACAAAATATAGTTTTCTTTTGGACCTGGAATAGAACAAAAAGTTAAAAGTTTTTATCGTAGTCTGTAATGCATTGTATAGCCAGACCCCCTTTTCAACTTAATTTTGTATTGTTTTTACTGTCCATTATGCCTCACTCACTTTAGTTTATTTTTTATTTATTTATTTTTGCAGAACTGGGGATTGAACTCAGGCCCTTGCACTTGCCAGGATGGCTTATTCTACTGAGCTGTCTCCCTGGCCCCCACTTTATTTTTAAACTTAGCTTTTCTACCTCAGGCCCTTTGTGTATATGGCTGTCTTGTCCTTTTTTTAAAAATTATTTTAGTGGTCCTTAGGATGTCTCTATTAAACCACTTTGCATTGTTGCCTCCTTCATGACTGAGTATGTGTGTAACTATCAGTGGTTCTTTGTGCTTTCCTGTTATTCCCTGTTGCTGGTTTCTACTGCCTGCCTTCATAGTACCTGTTATAATTTTTTTTTTTTTTTTTTTTTCTCCTCGAATGCCTTCAGGGCACTTTTGGCTGACTGGAGTGTTGTGGGGATCGAACTACAGCAACCTGAGGCTGACAGCTTTGTGGAAGCAGCCGCATAAAGAACTGAGCTACGGCCAGGCCCCCATGTTATAATTTGTAATGATACATCTGCAAACATGATTATTATCTGTCTTCTCTTCTAGACTCTGTAAATACAGACAATTCAAGTCTTGTTCTCCAGTATCTAGTACCTAACACAGTGACTGACGTATACTAAATATTTAATTTCAAAAATATTTAATGTTTTATACCCATATTTCTTTTTTTTTTTCATTACATAAATTAACCCATTTATTATAGGCTAGAGATGTCTCCAATAGTAAGAGCTTCTACTGGTCTTTCAATTCCTTCAGTCTTCTGATAGCTGACTTGACTGTGACCGCTGAAGTGGTATTGTAGGTCCAGGCGCCACCAGCCACGGTCCTCATGCAGGAGCCACAGTGCCAGATCCCCACAGCCCGCCTCTTCATCTTGGTCTTGCCACAGAAGGAGCAGGTGTACTTGGCGTGCTGGCTGATTTCAATCTTCTTCACCATTTTCCGGAGGGAAGCACCATAGCGAGTCCCGTATTTACCGACAATGCCGACCTTCTTGGTGCGCTTAGCCATGTCGATGCGAGGAGGCCCAAACCCAGAGAGAGCCCATATTTCTAATATATCACCTTTGTTCCAATTTTTTGGGTCTGTTTCTTCTCTCTGATGTTGTTTAGCTATTTAAATCTTTTTCATCTTTCATGACTCAGTTTTTCCTGTTTGAAGTCTGTCCTGACTTTGCAGTAAGAAGTCTCTGAAATATTATGGTGTTTATTAATGTGTTCTTGTTAAGTCATATTAGCATGATTGAACTTATATTACCATGTTGTAACTCACCTTTTTTGGATCAAAAGCTTCTTACTTTCTTAAAAATCTTGTAGTTTGTAACTACATGTAGGGGCAGGGGAAATGGCTCAGGAGAATAAGCACTTGCCTGGCAAGCACAAGGGCCTGAGTTCAACCCCCAGTTCTGCCAAAAAACAAAACAAAACGAAACAAAAACCCTACATGTAGCTAGTATTTCACATATTTTTGGTGGTTTTTTTTTTTTTTTTTTTTTTTTCACCAGGTAGTTCAGGTTGGCCTTGAACTCTAGGCAATCCTCTTGTCTCAGCCTTGCAGAGATTACAAGTGTGCGGTGCCTTGTCTGGTGAATTATACCAGCTTATATCTTAATTACCCAATTTGAAAAAAACTTCTTTTTGAGAATCTAACCTTAAGGCCTTACATACAGATAAGTGTTCTACTAATGCGCTATATCCATAGTCCTGTTTGTGTGTGTGTGTGTGTGTGTGTGTGTGAGAGAGAGAGAGAGAGAGAGAGAGAGAGAGAGAGAGAGAGAGAGTTGAGACAGGGTCTGTAATCCAGTCTGTCCTGGAATTCCCCAAATAGCTCAGCCTCAAACTCTTGGTCTACCTGCCTCAGACTTATGAGGCTTGAACCACCACATCCAGTGAAAAACTTTTTGATCAGAAGCTAAATAATATTGTCTTTGGTAATAATCTCATGGAGTCCTTTTATTGAGTTTTGCACATAGTAGGTCCTCAGTGGGATTTTTTTTCGTTCATTCTCATTTTTGTTTTGAGTCAAGGTCTCACTGTGAACTTGAGATTTTTCTGCCTATCTGAGTGGTAGGTTAAGGCATGCACCACTGTACCCAGCCCCTCACTGGAGATTTTGATGATTGATCGTAATGATGTTTATCTATAAAGATGAATATGAACAAACCTTTTTCCCCCTATGCTGGGGGTTGAACCTAGTTAGGGCCTTCAAACTCAGCCACAAACCTTTTTATTTTGAGATAGGATCTTTCTAAATCACTACATTACCCAGGCTGGCCTCAGAATTGTAATCCTCCTGTCTTGGCCTCACAGAGTGCTGGGATTATAGATGTATCATCATGCCCAGCTTCTCAGTGAAATTATGTATGTATGTATGTAGGTATGTATATATTTATTGCAGTACTAGGAATTGAACTCGGGACCTTGCACATGCCAGTCAGGCACTTATGCTACTGAGATGTCTCTCTAGCCCCTCAGTGAAATTGTTTATGATCATAAATAATGATATTTATGTATAAGTAGCAATTTTAATTTCTTAGGCTTCTTAACATGGATTCTTACTAGGACCCTACATTGTCTTTAATCCAAAAGCTGGGGTTACCTAACTGCTTCAGGTGATACAGTAATAGGGTATCAAAGTATAGAAGTGAAGTCCTGGTGTTAAAAAGCACATGTAGTCCTCGCCAGGGACCTGTCACTGGCAAAGAACTAATAATGCTCTTTCTTCTGGGAAGGATGCTTAACCTGTGCTTGTTTATTGCTCTCTGATTGCACTTGTTACCCGAAAGGGACGCTAGCAAATCATTTGAATTATTCTGTTGGCTAACATTTTATTTTGATGTCAGTAATGAAAATCTTGAGCTAATTTGATTTGTTTAAGGTCACTTTGACCTGTCAGTAAGCTTGTTCAGTATTCTTTCTCCTGTTTAAACACAGAATAATGTATATACTTTGTCACTTTAAGTGCAGCTTAGCTTAGTACGTATTTCATAATTAGTGAATGTAAATCCATTTCCTAAAGAGTTGCCCATTATATTTTAAATCTGATTATTTTGACTTTTCTGATGCATCTATACTGTAGGACTGCAAAGTAATTTAATAATGGTTTTTGTGGAGACATTAAAGCAGAGATACTTGTAAAATTTCTGAGAGACTGGGATAGTTCTGTTAACTTTAATAATCTCACTGTTCGTTTTCTTTAGCAGCTTAGAAATATTTTATGAAATCACCTTATGTTTCTTAAATTTTTTGCTCCACCTAATTTTTTTTAAAAAACCCCACATTTAGCAACACTTGAAATCCCAGTGAACTTAAGTAAATTTTTTTTTTTTTGAGATGTGGGGAGACAAATGATAAAATGTGGGAAGTCCACTATGAAAAGTAGTTTCTAGAGTTGATTACAAAATTAGTACCTATTCAACCCAGTCTTCTATATTTTACACATTCACAGTCACATTCTTAATAACTTTGGAGTATTTTTGAGTCAATAAATTTAAATAAAATTATTGCCTTTTTTGTTTGCAATGGGTTATCCATTGGTGGCTCTTTCTTTCTTTCTTTCTTTCTTTCTTTCTTTCTTTCTTTCTTTCTTTTTTTTTTTTTGCAGAACCGGGGATTGAACTCAGGCCCTTGTGCTTGCCAGGGAAGTACTTATTCTACTGAGCCATCTCCCTGGCCCTGCTGCTTCATATTTTTAATCATTTTGAAGTAGTAGTTCACCTTATAAAGTTCCAGTTATGTAGCCTCAGAACGTCATTTTTCCCATCCTTAGCATAATGAGAAATCAAAGTTAAAATTCAGCTTTTGGTGACAGTAGTTAAAAAGCATGAAGTAATTTAACATACAGAAGCCTTATAATGCTGGTGGATTAGTATGTGATAGTTACTTCAGTTTCATATTTGCATCTTTTGTTCATTCAAAGAATAGGAGAAAGACTTTGTTTTTATTATTTTCAAAATTTAGTTTGATTACTGTAAGGACATAAATGTTGGCTCAACCAGGTCGATGGTGCTGGAAATTCGAACCCAGAGCAGAGAGTGGAGGATAGCAGGCAAGCGATGGACCACTGAGCCACACCCCGAACCACCAGTTAAATTTACCATTTTTACCCCCTCAGTACTGGTGCTTGATCCCAGGATCTTCTCATTGAACTACCGTCGCAGCCTACTTTTTCTTTTTTATTTTGAGTCAGTGCCTTGCTAAGTTGTCTAGGCTAGGCTCAGATTTGCAGCCCTGCTGCCTGGGCCTCTTGAGTAGCTGGGATTATAATAGGCATGCATCGTTGCCCTCAACAAAATAACTTCTTTTTATACTAGCAGACTAGAAAAAAATTTAAAGGCTGAATTTTAACTTTATTTATTTATTTATTTATTTATTTTGACAGAACCGGGGATTGAACTCAGGCCCTTGCGCTTGCCAGGGAAGTGCTTATTCCACTGAGCCATCTCTCTGGCCCCTTTAACTTTATTGATTTCTGATTATGCTAAGCAAGTTTTTCAGAGACTAGTGTGGTTCCTTATATAGTAACTCTGTTGTTCTTGACTAATTTATCCTTAGCCCAAGCATTGGCCTGTATGCTATAATGAGTACTTGTACCAGGGAGAGATTACTTGTCAATGTTAGGCAACCTTTCTTCGTCATTTAAAGATAGACTCTGCAACTGGTATATGAGACTCATGGTAGGATAATGTATGAATATTTCAAACCCTTATAACTTTTTTTTTTTTTTTTTGGTCTTCTTGAGACAGTCTCGCTGTGCAGCTGAGGGTGGCCATGAGCTCACTTTGTAGCTCATGATGGTCGAACTTGAATCCTAGTGCCTCCCAAGTACTAGAATTACAGGCCTGTACAACCATGCCTATTATAATTTTTGAAAATTACTTTGAAATACTAAGTCTGAATGTAATTTTGGGCCAGTGATAGTTGTTAACTCTTTCTTATTCCAGGTGCAGTTTGCTAGTGATTATTGTAAATATTGGTTATATTAGCTGTGTGTCAGGCAGTATCCTAAGCATGTTATATACACCAGTTCATTCACTCATTTATTAAATACTAAATGCCTACATGTTTCAGCCACATGATGTTGTTTAATCCGCACCACACCCATAAAGTAGGAATACAGTTTATTTTAGCCATATTTAACTTACGAGGACAGAGGAACTAAATATATTGTCTGGTGTCACAATGCTGTTGAGGGTGGGAGTTGAGATTTTTGTTTTCTTTTTTGCAGTGTCAGAGGTGGAACCCATAGCCTCGTGCCTGTTAGGCAAGAGCTCTAGCCCTACCCTCAGGACTAAAAAAAATGGGGGGGGGCATTTTAGATGTACACGATGGTAACGTTAGTCAGAAGGAACTTGTCCCTCTGCATGATATATCTTTTTTTCCCCATTTCTCTCCTCTCCCTCCAATCTCTTTCCTTCCTTATTTACCAAAGCTTTGTTTCTGTTTTTCCCTTGTGCTCTTTTTTTTTTGTGGAACCGGGAATTGAAGTCAGGACCCTGCGCTTGCCAGGCAAGCACTTGTTCTACTGAGTTATCTCCCCGGCCCCCCTTGTATTTTTTTTTCTTATCCCATCTTTTCTTTTCCCTCCTCCCTTCCTTTGTTCTCCTTCCCACTGAATACTTTTTTCATGTTTCCCAATATCCATTACTTATTTACACTTTCAGTTTCTCACACCAGAGAGACAATGCAGTATTTAAACATGTGAGTCCAATTTGTTCACTTAAGAATATGGCCTCAAGGTGCATCCATTTAGCTAGAAATGTCTCAGACTTAGCCAGGATTTTAGAAGAATGCCTGTTGCTGAAATCATAGCATGAATTACTTCTGGGCCAGTTTTTGTCTTTGGGAAAGAAATATTAATCAAAGTTTCATGTCTTTGATAAATAATCTGTAATCAAGATAATAAGAGCAAGATGTTTTTAGCTAAACTGAGATTATTTCCTTTTTCACACTGAACTTATCTCTTAAAGAAAAAAAGCAATAACCACCACAAAAAGTGTTAGAAGTGCTTCTTTTAGAGACTCTCAGCTAATCCAAATCAGTATGGATCAAATAGAAATACTTTGCCCTCACAAATACTCTGGAAGGAAGTGTTATGAAACTGTAGTAGGTTGGTGGTGTTCTGGGATTGAGAATTGAACTCATGACCTTGTCATTGCCAGGCAGGTGCTGTGGCTACTGAGCTCTCTTCCCCTTCCCAACAGTATGGTAGTTTAAATGCTCACGTTAGACAATTTTACTTATTTCCAGTGACTTTGGTATCATTTTGCTACTTACACAGATCAAGTACATTTGAGATTTCTAATTTTGTTGTTATGTAGTTTTATGGTAATCACTTAGGTCTATCTGTAAGGTATGATTGTAATTAAAATACATCAAGCCAGGTGTGGTAGCACGTGCCTGTATCCCAGTGCTCTGGAGGGGGAAGGCAGGATTAGTCCACATTTAAGCCTTGCCTGGGTGACTTAGAAATATTCTATTTCAAAATAAATCAAAAGGTCTAGAAATGCAACAGCACTAAGTCTCTGGGTTGAATCCTTAGTACTGCAAAGCTAACAATATCAAACCAGAAATTACCACATTGTAAAATGTTATATATATATATATATATATATATATTTTAGTGAGAATTGAAATGAATTTGGCATATATTAGTTCTCCTTATCTGAAGTGTAGCATTTTGCAAATATTTTTGCAAAATTTCCATTTACCAGAAGTCATTTGTGGTCTGAAAATATTAATGTTTGTTTTAGAGTAAAGGTGAATACAGCTCAGGAATAGATATGCTCAGCATGTGAAATACCCTGGTTTTGGGCTGGTGAGATGGCTCAGTGGTCTAAAGCACCTACTTAGAACAAGCTAAGCTAAGCAAAACACAGGGACCACATGCCAGCCAGCCCCGCTGGTCACACACACACACACACACACACACACACACACACAAAATAAATAAACATTTAAAAAAAAAAAAAAAAAAAAGAAATACCCTGGTTTCGAATCCTAACACCCAACTCTTCAGTGTTTTCTTTATTCCTTAAAGACGACACTAGCATTATTTTCATGATAGGTTAGTGTTAATTTTAATTTTTTTTTTTTTTT
>NW_004524668.1:2849241-2876576 GCF_000260255.1 Octodon degus
CCCTCATTGGAGCTCTTAAGGCACAGACAGCTACTGTACTACTTTTGGATTTGTCTTTAGAGCATAGTACTCATTCTTAATCCTGATTTTTAGAGGGTTTATGTTTAATTTATAGTGGTAGGAAAGTCTGAATAAAGTCAGTGATCAGTGTTGTTTTTGGTTGTAAATAAAATGTTATTCGGGAGACTGTGTGGGTCTTGTCTTTGAGAGATTTAGAATGGAGTTTAAAGAAGTTTTGAGCCTTTGCTATGTAAGATAATTCCTTTTGAATAACATCCTTGTTTTGGACCTCCATAAATTAAAAAAGGTATTGCTTGGCTATAATGCATTGAAACTTGAATTATGATTTGAGTTGGAATTTATCCTCTCTCTCTCTCTGCCTTGCATTCCTAGGCCTTTTACAAACAGTTTTATGTTGAAACAGTGCCTTCAATTTGTAATCCTCCTGCCTCAGCCCCCAACGCTATTGCTGGGGTTATAGGCATGCACCTTCCCACCTGGCATTGAGGTAGAATTTTCTCTTTCTCTGTCTCTCTGTGTCTCTGTGTCTCTCTGTCTCTCTGTCTCTGTTTGTCTCTCTGTCTCTGTCTGTCTGTCTGTCTCTCTCTCTCTCTTTTTTTTTTTTTTTGAACCGGGAATTGAACTCAGGCCCTTACACTTGCCAGGGAAGTGCTTATTCTGCTGAGCCATCTCCCTGTTCCCCCAGAATTTTTCTAATATATCATTAGATAGTATTGGGTTGGACAAAATAGCCCAGCGCCTTCAAGCAGGCACAGGGGCTGGGAGTTCAATATCTGGGCCTGCCATGTCGGCCCCGCCCCTGGTGTACGCTGAGGTGGCAGTTGAGACTGGGTGTGGTGGCGTGCGACTGCAATTCCAGCTCTTGGGAGGCTGTGAACAGGCCGATTACTGTCATTCTGATCTAGTAGTGAGACCCTGAACATCCTGTAGACCCTTCCCTAAAAAATACAACAAAAAAAAATATTAACGCCAATATAATTTTATTTATCACCTTTAAAAATGGAAATTGAATGGAATTCTTAAATGTTTCAGGTTTATAATCTCATGTATCTCTTAGAAAATTAAAGTTTTATTTTGTCTCAGAAAGAAACACATATTTGGTCTGCTGACAGGCAAATCTGTATAGAAACAGAATTGAACTTAATTATAGTTTAAAAGGTACAGTGTATTTTCCTGACCCACTTACGGAAGGTTTATTTGTGTAGGCTTTCTGCAGAAGCTTAAGGGTTCACATAGAAAATGGCATCACTCATTTTGATGTGACAGAATTTTCCTGTTTCTAAACATAAATCTCTGAAGCTAGGGCCATGGTCTGTGCCAATACTGAACTCCCAGTTGTAAGGCTGAGCTGGCTAGTTCGATATCAGTCTGGGTGAATTAGTGAGACTCTGTCTCCAAAAAAAAAAAAAAGCACTGGGGATATAGCTTAGTGGGAGAGTGCCTCTTCCTAGCCCAGTACTGAAAAGGAGAAAAAAAAAAAAAAAAAAAAGACAGAGTTTTTCCATATGCAAGTTAACTGGAAATATTAAATACCTAGCAAGGTAAATGAAGACTTGTTGTGGATGTTCTTATGGTAGCGTTGCACCCTAGAACAGCTTCATTACACATGTGCTGTCTTACTAGTTACTTATGAGTATTTATGTGACTTAGGTCATTTTACTTACATGGATTTAGTAGTGGGGGAATGAGCGGCTCACCTGCTCTTTGTGGTGGTAGGGTTTGAACCCCTGGCCTCAGGCCTGCTAGGTATGTGCTATAGCACTGAGCTGCATCCTCAGCCCTCATTTTGGAGTGCATCACCAGCCATATCTAAGTTTTATAATTGAAATTGCTCTGGGGATTATCTTTGAGGATGATGATAAAATCCAACATTTATGGACTTTGAGGTACCAGCAGCCACTGAATTGAAGCACTTTAGGTGAGTCTTCCTCCAGTAACCCTGGAGGGTAGATAATGTTATTATCTCTGTTTTAGAGATGAGTAACTAGGTCTGTAGGATCTGAGCTCCATTGGCCAGAGGTCAGTGCTAAGCAAGGATTCAAATGCCTTGTGCTTGGTTTTAAAATTCCTCCTTCCTACCTACCTTCCTTCCTTCCTTCCTTCCTTCCTTTCTTCTTCTTCTTTATTTTTTTTTTTTTGCAGAACCGGTGATTGAACTCAGGCCCTTGCACTTGTCAGGTAAGCGCTTATTCTACAGAGTTATCTTCCCTGCCCCCTTGGTTTCTTTCTTGAGACATGGTGTTGCTGTGTAGTTCAGGCTGGCCTTTAACTCACTTCAGTCATCCTGCTTCAGCCTCTTGAGTGCTGGGATTATAGGCCTGCCCCACCATACCCAACCCAAATTTACTCTTGAACATTATGTTGTTCAAACCAGAGCACATGATGATTTCATGAACTGTGTACATTTTAAGATCATTACTTCCTAAGTCAATAAAGTCAACATCTTCTCCTATTCCCTAGGATAGAAAGCATACCATTTTTAGATTTTGATGGGCTTTAGGGTTGATTAAATGTCCTTAAAATGAAATATCTAATACAGAAGCTGGTTAAATATGAAAAATTTTTAGTGGAGATACTTACAAATGTGGTTAGGCTGTGTAACACTGCAGTGGTTCCTTGTAGGTTTAAATCAATAATACAACTATCCTTTCTCCAAGAGCTGTACTATCATGCAATTTTTTAAAAAATGTATTTGGTACAGGGCCTCACTATGCAGGCTGGACTCATAGTGACCCTCCTGTTTTCAGCCCCCCACAGTGCTGGGATTACAAACATGTGCTAGCTTGCCTAAACTCAGTGGCTGGCTCAGTGTACCGAGGGGCGGGGCCGGTGCAGCGTGTGGTGCCGGGGATCAACCCCCATCCCTGTGCTTGCCTAAACAAGCGCCTAGTCTGCCGAGTATCTCACAGGTGTTGGAGTGCAATTTGAAATCCCTCACTTTTTTTTTTTTTTTTTTTTTTGCATTACTGATGAACCCAAAGCCTTGCACTGAGCTACATCATCAGCCCTGAGACGTTCTTAACATAATTTAATAAAATTAAATTATAAAATTAATTTTTTTTTTCGGAACCGAGGATGAAACTCAGGCCCTTGCACTTGTCAGGCAAGTGCTTACTTCAATGAGCTATCTTTCCAGCCCCTAAAAAATATTTTCTTTGAAACTGGATTTGAAAGAAAGTCAGAAGCTTCAGTAGAGCTAGGATATAGTTTAATGCTAGGGCTCTTGGTTAGGCTGGAAGCCCAGGGTCAGATATCTAGACTATCCCTCTTGTCTCTCCGTGTCTGTCTGTCTGTCTGTCTGTCTCTGTCTCTGTCTCTGTCTCTGTCTCTGTCTCTCTCTGTCTCTGTCTCTCTCTCTCACACACACACACACACACACACACCCCTAGGGTGTGGCTGGCTCAGTGGTACAGCATGTGTCTGGCATATGTAGGGTCTTGGGTGAGAGGGGAAAGTTTTAAAGAAATGTGATGAGAAAATAGATGAGAGGATAGTGAGCCCTCATCTCATTAATGGAGCAGAGACAAAAATATGAAGGAAATAGTATGTCAACTAAGGGATAACAATTCCTAAATATAATCCAGTGAAGTAAAATTAGGGGTTTGGGGAGGTAGGTGACTTTGTTCAGTAAGTGATATAATCCAGAAAGATCAGAGAATCTGTTTAGGGAAGTGGAAAGGAGACAAGGAGCACTACATTAATTTACTTATTTGGTCAGTTTTACATCAAATTTTTCTTTTTATGAGATAGGATCACACTGGATAGCTTAGGCTGGCCTTGAATTAGCAATCCTGCCAAAGCTTTCTGACTGCTAGAATTATAGGCATGTGCCACCAGGCTCAGCCAGTTTCACATCGAATTTAAAAGTCACAAATTTTATTAATTATATTCTTTTACTTGTTTGTTTTTGGAGACAGGGAGTCGCTGTGCAGTTCAGGATGGCCTCAAACTCATGGTGATTCTCCTGCCTCAGCCTCCTGAGTGGTGGGATTGTAGGTGTGCCCTACCTTTATATTCCATTTTACAGTATTTTGATATGGAGGAAACAAAAAGACAGAAGTAGTGCTATATGTAGCTCTTTTTTTTTTTTTTTTTTTTTGTGGAACCGGGGATTGAACTCAGGCCTTTGCACTTGCCAGACAAGCGCTTATTTTACTGTGTAGCTCTTATTTAAAATTTTAGTTGGAGAGACACTAGTCTTTTTTTTAAATGTATTTAATACAGGGTCTATAAGGTCTCACTACACAGAGCAGACTCAGTGATCCTTCTATTTTCAACTTCCCAAGCTCTGGGATTACAGGCGTGCGCCACCATGCCCAGTCTCAATTGCTGTCTCTGTGTGCCCTGGGGGCAGGGCCAGCACGGCAGGCTGAGGATTGAACCCAGGGTCCACTTTAATCCACTGAGCTACCTGGCTGGCCCTATATTGAATAATTTAGCTTTATGAAAAATGTTGCTAGTATTTTTTGGTGACTAGAGTGGCTACTCTTAAGTGGTCTATCACATTACTGTTTTGTTTTTTTTTTCAGAACCGGGGATTGAACTCAGGTCCTTGCGCTTGCCAGGGAAGCGCTTATTCCACTGAGCCATCTCCCTGGCCCCATCACATTACTAATTTGTGTCAAAATGACAAGTTTGTAGTTTACTAAGATGAATCTGGGCTGAAGTCTGAGAGTTTCATGGAGGCAGACTACAGTTTTACAGTGATAGATGGGTAGGATTTAAGTAGGCAGAGAGAAAAAGGGTAAGTTTCCAGACCAGGGCAGAGCAAGGGCAGAGATACTGAGATTGGGATAAAGTTGTATTATTGGGTGGACCTGATCCAGTATTGTTTGATCCAATAATACAGTTTAGGTTATTGACTGAGAAGAGATAAGATTAGTGAAGTAATGTTCAGTCAGGTTATCAACATTAAGGAATTTGGACTTGATGTAGCCAACATTTGGCAGTTACAGAAGGTTGATAAGACTGGGAAGTAACTTGACGTACTTGGCGTTATAGACTTGCAATGAGATGTTGTATATACATTATTGGAACAGAGGCCAGTTAAGGTTGGTTTTTTTTGGTTAGACATTCAGGTATTGGGCTGGGAGATAGCTCGGTAGAATAAGCACTTAACCTGGCAAGCACAAGGACCTGAATTCAATCCCCGGTTCTGGGAAAAAAAAACAACAAAAAACACACCCAAAAACCCCAAAACCAAAACCAAGAAATTCAGGTATGAAGGGCTGGCCAAATAGCTTAGCGGATTAAAGCACCTACAAGCAGGCGCAGGGGCTGGGGGTTTGATCCCTGGGCCTGCCGTGCCCATTCTGCCCCCGGGATACACTGAGATGACAATTGAGTCTGGACCTGGTGGTGTGCGCCTGTAATCCCAGCTCTTGGGAGGCTGTAAATAGGCAGATCACTACGAGTCCTATCTAGTAGTGAGATCCTGAACACCCTGTAGACCCTTCCCTAAAATACAAAAAAAAAAGAAAAAAGAAAGAAAGAAAGAAATTCAGGTATGAATACCATCAGACATAAATTTAGGGAAGAGGGTAAAAATGGGATAGATTGGAGAGATTTTGAAGAAGGGAGAGCTAGGATTCGATGATATAGAGAAAGTTAACTGTTAACGTTATGAAATTAGTGAACTGGACTTTCTCGTGATTAGTTTATAAAAGTTGGAAAAGGAAGGGAGAAAACAGTCTTACGTCTGTTGCCCTCAAATTCTTTGCTAACTATAGTACTTTACATCTATGTGTTTCATTCCATTTACTTGAAAGATGTTAATATTCTCTAAAATTGTTCTAGGAGATTGATCTGGAAGTTATTTGATTTTGCAAGTACTCATCTGGAAAAAATGCAGTACATGCTGAACCATTAAATGTGTAAGTTTAGTTATGGGAAATTGTACCCTAATAAATACTATCAGCACTAATTAGATTAACTGTTAAGTGGAGGATATTTTGGGGATGTATTTTTAATTTTAGAATTAAAAAAATGATTTGTCCTATAAATTAATAACTTTAGAATAAACTTTCAGCTTGATGGTTTATAGTAATACTAGTTAAAATAACCCATATCTGTCTTTGTAGTGTGTTACATCTACTGTAACATATATTATATGCTATTTCTTTTTTAATTTTTATTTATTTGTGTGTGTGTGTGTGTGTGTGTGTGTCCAGCTCAGCCCACCAGAGGGTGGGGCTGGCTGGCATGTGGTGCTGGGGGATTGAACCGCGGTCCCTGTGCTTTGCTAAGCTTGCTCTAAGTAGGTGCTTTAGACCACTGAGCCATCTCACCAGCCCCATATGCTATTTCTTTAGGATCTACTAAATAGCAGGTATTTGGCATGGTGAACACTTTTCAGGGTTTGACGTAGAGAATATGTATTTATTTTAAAGAGAATAAGAATAAACAATAAAAATGATAAGAATTTCAAACTAAGGTGATAGGAAATCAACGGTGGTTATATTGTATATTGTTATCTTCAAAGTAGTTGGTCAGATTACCAGATAAAGGCATGCAAAAAAGATGTAAAAAGTAAGCATTAACTCTTCCTTTCAATAAGCCAATAGATATATTAACAATTTAATCTTTACAACCATCTCATGAAATACTACTTTATTATTTTTTTCTTTACAAATGAGTAAAGTGAAGCTCAGAAGTTTATGAAATGTCCAGGGCCATTTGTAGGGTCAGAATCTAGATTGTTTTTTCCAAAGCCCATATTTTTTCTTCTGCTCTAGATGCAGGAGTAGGGTGGGTTAGTTGAGGTAACTGATTAGACAATAATTTACATCAGTGAAGTGCTACCCAAATATTAACTAGTGTTTCCTATGCTTTTCCTTCCTGTGTATGAATGACCAACTATGATCTGCAGCTGTAGTTCTAGTCATATGGCATTCATTTATCTTTTGGATAATGTTCTATCCTTTTGTAGAACTCTTTAACAAATCCTAATTGAGAACAAATGTACAATTCAACAAACAAACAAATTGTTGACACAATTGAGCAAATTCTTAGTCTTGGCAAATGAAATTAAAAGATGTGTAAGGGTCTAGCTTCTGGAAAAGGAGGTTTTGAAGATCATTCCTTTGAACAAGGTGGACTGGTTAGTGCTGAAGATTCGCTCATTGTCTGTGGTACCTGACACTGTTTTTTTTTTGTATATTTCCTTACCTCATTTTCTCTTCTCAGCAGCCACACAATTCTATAGCTTAGTTTTCTTTGTTTTTGCCATTGATAATTCAAGCCACACTGAAGATGAATTTTCTTGGGCTACATATAAAATATAATATGGTTGATGTACATAGGTGGCAACACACCCTTTAAAAATATTTTTATGACATGAAAAATAATACAAGTCCAAGTTTAATAATTAAACTTACCTGTCTGCTTGATAACAAACATTTTTCTCCACAGATACACATGTATGTAGGCAGGTTGGGATACTGTTATTGGTAATCACTGCATTTAGTCAGTAAATTACAAAAGTCCATGCATAGAGTGATATACCAGGTACTGACTCGACTGTGTGCTGGCCAGGAGGCTGAGTCAGGGCTCAACCTGCGCGCTTGCCTGGCAAGTGCAGGGGCCTGAGTTCAATTCCCAGTGCTGGAAAAAAAAAAAAAAAAAAGGAAGAAAAAGCAAGCCTTCTCTATGCAGCATTCCATCATCGCCTGTTCAGTCAACATTCAAGTACCAAGCAGTCGAGTCATGAAAAATATCACTAAAAACCACACAATCATATTGAAACTTTACAGTTTTGGGTGTGCATGTGTGTGCTTGTTATTATCTGTCTAGGGCTGTATGTAACCTTGGACCATGGGCTGGACATGCCTGGTTTAAACTATCATTTTACTGTTTTTTTTGGCACAGCTTTGAGTTTTTTCAGGTCTTACTATATGCTCTCATTTTTGTTGTTTTGTCTAATTATTTTAGATCAGTTTTCTTTCTCTTTTTAAAAAAATCTTTTATTTCTTTGGTACAGGGTCTCGCTGTATAGCTCAGACTTGTAGTGATCCTCTATCTCTGTCTCCCCAGCACTAGGATTACAGGCATGTGCCACCATGCCCAGGGTTCTGGGACCAGCGCAGCATGTGGTACTGGGGATGGAACCTAGGTCCTTGTACTTGCCAGGCAGGCACTTAGACCACTGAGCTATCTCTCTAGCCTGGATCAGTTGTCTTTATCACTGTCTAGTATTCACTGAGTTGAACTCAGGGCCTTTCCATTGAGCTACATCCCCGGGCCTTTAAATTTTTTTTATTTTAAGACAGAGTCTCTAAGTCACTAAATTGTACAGGCTGCACTCAAACTTGTGCTCTTTTTGCCTCAGCTCTGAGGGTGCAATTACAGGCATGTGCTGCCATGTCTGGCTGCAGTCACTAACTTAGCTTTTTCTTCTTTCTGTCCTACCACGTAACTGAACACACCATCAGAAGATCCAGTGTCCAGGTACTCAGGCATTTTTATAGCTCTTTTGTCTTCCTTAATCTCTTTGACATACTTAATGATCATCATCATTCTTTTTTTTTTTTTTTTAATTTTATTTATTTATTTATTTATTTATGTGTGTGTGTGTGTGTGTGTGTGTGTGTGTGTGGCCAGCTCAGCCCACCGGGGGCAGGGCTGGCTGGCATGTGGTGCTGGGGGATTGAACCGCAGTCCCTGTGCTTTGCTAAGCTTGTTCTAAGTAGGTGCTTTAGACCACTGAGCCATCTCACCAGCCCTGATCATCATCATTCTTGAACCTCTGTTTTTGTGGTACCGGGGATCAAACTCAGGACCTTGAGGTTGCCAGGCAGGTTCTTAGGCTGCTGAGCTATTTTCCCAGCCCTTTGAACTTGTGTTCTTTGATTGGGAGTGAGAAACAGTTGTGTTTGGCTTTGTATAACCTGCTAAGACCATTTTACCTGTCAGCTTGGCTGATTGTTGGACTCTGCTCCTCATCTTCTGGCCCTAGTTCACTAGCAGAGATCTGGTGGAACAGATTGTCACCGTGCATCTTATAGCGCTGTGCACCCTGTGAACCTTTAAGTAAATAATTGATTTGCCTTGCTGTTCTTCCTGCTTGTTCTTTCTCTCCAATCTTGTTGTGGCTTGTGCATAGAATAGATTTCCCATTTCTGCTCTTGACTTCGATTAAAACTGTAATAGCACACTTCTGAAGACAGTGGTATGGACTAAATCCCTGTGGTAAATTCCTATTGGATTTGAAATGCTCTAAAAATTTGGGAAAGTTTAATGGCTTTACTGAGAAAATTACTGGCTTTTCTGAGAAAATCTTTGTGATCCTTTAGTGTATCATGAAAATGTGTTCCTGGAAAAAAAAAAAGATGAGATTCTTTGAAAGCAAAAATAATTATAGTGGAAATCTCAATATTAGAATCCCCAGGCTTGTTTTCAGGAACACTCTCCTTGGAATTTGCTAAGATTTTGACCTGGATTTGCTAATACCATTTGAAAAAGTACAGAGATGGCCTGGGAGCAGTAGCATGAGCAAATTAGATTAGGCTAATACTATTTTAGTAGAGCAATTTTTTGAGATGACTTGAGTTTTTGAGAAGGAAATAGTACTGAGTAATGCTACTATTTTCTTGTACAATGTGAAATGATCTTTGAAAACTTGTTTCCTGAAAGTTTTACCAGTAAGAGATTTGAATCATTCTTTGTTCTCAGATGTGTATCACCTTTCCTGACAAGGAATAAAATTATTATTTAGTCCAAAGAGATGACAAAGAACTTTGGATTTAGTCTGGAGATTTTGGTCTGGTCCATATTGTCTCTCTATGTGAACCTCAGCAAGTCACTTCGGGCTTGAGATTTGTCAAATGAGCACGTAAGAATAAGTAATTTCTAAGAAGGTAACTACTACTTTATTTAATTGGAGGTGTTCTGATAAAGAGCCATGCACACTAACTTTCAGAGTTACTTTGCAGTCAGAAATGTGACAGTTTGCTCAGTATGTAATTTGCACACTAACTTTCAGAGTTACTTTGCAGTCAGAAATGTGACAGTTTACTCGGTATGTAATTTAGTGGTAAAACAATTGTCTAGTTTATGGGGTGGGGCCCTCTGGGTTTGAACGCCAGCACCACAAAAAAGAAAAAAGAAATGTGACAGAAAAGTAAGAAATGTCACAATGTGTAGTAAGAGATGAACGTTCGCAGTATTATTACATGTAAAAAATACAGTCAAGTTAAAAATGAAAGAATAGATGCTCACATTAGCTACAGTGTTACATATGTTATCAAATTGCTACAAAATATTACCAAAAAACTAAAATGTGAAACCCAGTGTGTGTATTCCCATTTCAGGGTTGTGTGGTACTTTTGGGGAACAGTTTTTAGATTTCTGTTTACATGGAAAATAGGTCAGGAGGCACAGAAGAGTGAAATAATTATTGATGTTTGTTTCACACTTATTGTATGGCAGGCACTATTCTGAGATGAATTGGTGATGTTTAGTTCTTAAATTTTGTGTGGTCAGTGTTACTCCTATTTTACACATGAGGACACTAAAGTGTAGTTAAGTAACTTGCTTGTACTGTAAATAACGTGGCATGACTAGGTCTGTGTGATCCTGGAGCCTCTGTGTCCACATGTGTTATCTCACATTTTAATCTCAGTGCATACAGAGGAGCGAGCTGTGGGAGTGCATGCCTATAACCCTAGCAGTCTAGGAGGCTGAAGTAGTGAGATTAGAAGTTTGAGCTTAGCCTGGGCGACTTAGTGACCCTGTCTCAAAATAAAGGGCTGGGGATATAGCTCGGTGTGGAGGCCCTTTCCAGAGCTCTCCAGCCTTCAGTCAATCTCCAGTACCTATCACACACACACACACACACACACACACACACACACGAAAGAAAGAAATGCAGAAATAAATCAGAATTTAAATTTTTGTTCAATTAGGTTAATGTGTTTGCATCCTTAAACCATGTGTATATTTCAACATAATCTTCGTCATGTATGTTAATTTAGTAACATACTTAAATTTATTGACCTAGATAGTCTAGGTTTCAATTCTAGTTATATGCTCCCAAGGAAATATTTGTCTAAGCCTCAGTTTATTATTCTGAAAAATACAGTTAACAGATATGTCACATAGGGCTATTGGGAGAAATTAAGTTACTTTGTGCATAAAGCTTAGAATGAGATGCAGTAAATACAGTAGATGTTGGCTGTTACCTTATTGGGGCTTTATGTTTTTCAAGTCCTTTAACATTTCTGTGAAAGAGATAAGGTCTAGATTCTATTATATTTAGCCCCATTTTACAGAAAATCACATAAAAGAATTTGCTTAAGTACATAAGAACAAAATAAAACAGTGACCCATTTTGGGCCCCTCCTGTCTCACAGGAGCTATCCCTATTCCCCAATAAGTTTTTTTGTTTTTGGTACTAGGTATTGAACTCAGGACTTTATACCTACCGGGCAGGTGCTTAAGCTGCTGAGCCATCTCCCTGGCCCACTCCAGTAAATATTTGTACTCTTAAAAAATAAATAATTAAAAGGAATATGATTTAAGGGGCTAGGGATATGGCTCAGTAGAATAAGTGCTTCCTTGGCAAGCGCAAGGGCCTGAGTTCTTTTTTTTTTTGGTGGAACTGGGGATTGAACTGAGGCCCTTGTACTGTCAGGCAAGCGCTTATTCTGCTGAGCTGGGTGGGGGGGGAAAGAGAAGAGAGGAGAGGAGAGAGAGAGAAATTCCCAGGAATGTGATTTATACCTGTAATCTCATCTCTTACGAAGGCAAGGGCAGGAAGGTTGCTAGTTTGAAGGCCCAGACCCTGTGTTTGCAAGAAAGGGCTGGGGCTATAACTCATTGGTAGAGTACCTAGAATGAGCAAGGTTCTGAGTAGAAGATAAAAGGGGAATAAAAGGTTATTTTTTTGAACCCTCATCTGAAATGGCAGGGGGAGGATTGGGGTAAGTGTTCTAGTAGTCACTTTTGTATAAAGAGGACTAACCATGGTATTTTAGAAGAGAAGAGCATTTCCAGCTACTCTTTTCTCCTGGTCTTGGATTCTCTTCCTGTTGGCTGAGGGGAGGTGGGACTGTTGTTAGGGGAGATGTCACTGCATCCTTCCTGTGTCCTAGTCATTTAGGAAGCAGAGAGGCAGATGTGGAGGATGCTAGGTTTGGTGGGAACTGGGTGACAGCTTCCCTTTTTTGGGGGAAGAACATTAAATGAACGGAATACATGAGCTACCAGTACGAATTATTGTGGTCATGAATGTTTCATGGATTGAACTAGAACTGCTTTGGCTGTATCCCATCCTTTTGTGTTGTTGTCAGTTTATTCTACTCCTTCACGGGCATTTTTGGGATCTAAGTGCTTTAGTTTTTAAATTTATTTTTAACAGCCTTAACGCTGCAGCACTTCATTCATCTCAGCTGCCAGCACCTGATTTTAGTGCAGTATGGCACTGCATAATCTCTGCATTGGCGTAATTAGATCTTGGTCAGACTTCTCCTTTCTCTCCCTCATGAAAAAGAATTTTTCTTTGGATCCTTTCCATAGACACATTGCTGAGAACATTGGAAGTTGAAGCTCTTCTATAGCCTTTGAAAAATTGGAGAGAGTTTTTGAGGCGTCATCTTGCGTTGGGGTTTCCTTTTGGCTTACATTTCTCCATCTGTAACCCTCCTTGTGTCCAAATCACAGAAACAAATGACTGTCATAAGTGGGAGCAGTACAAGAATCAAAACATTGAATTAGGTTGAATAATAGATGAAGAGGGTTGAAGAACTATGTATTTAGAGGAAGAAAGCTTTAGGATTGGAGGTGTTGGGATGCAATTCCAGTCTGCTTGATTCCAGTATGATCCTGAGCAAATTGCTTAGCTTTTCTGAACCTCAGAACAGACATGCTTAGTTCTTAGAAGGGTTAAATGATATAAATGAATGCATGGTATTGGTTATGCAACCCTTTGAATGTATATTAAGAATCCATCATTATACCTTTATTGAATTTTATGTATGTAAGTTATATTGCATAGTATATATGAGATGGAGTAAAAATGTACAGCGAGATTTTTAATTTTAAAAATTTATTGCATTTAAAGACATTTCAACCCCCCTCCATTGTTTCTATAAATTTCACTTTCTGAAGCAGTTCTGGAAGTCTTTTCTGATGATCATCTTAGTTGCATTGTTGTGGCTGCCTCGATGTCCTAAAACATTTAGTTAAAAAACTGTATGTGGAGGAACAAGAAATGTATGTGGTACATGCTGTAATCCCAGAGCTCTGGGAAGTTGAGGCAGGAGAATGCCAGGTTCAAGCAGGCTCAACTGGGGCAACTTATAAGCTTAGTGAGACCCTGTCTCAAAATTTAAAAAAAACATAAAAAGGATGGAGGATGTAGCTTAGTGCAGAGGTCTTGGGTTCAGTCCCTAATACCATTAAAACATTCTTTTCCTTTCAAGTTCATTTTGACTTTGGGGGAGGAGGCAGAAATTGCATGGTGCCAGATCCCGTGAATAAGGTAGATGAGGATTCACTGTGGTGTTTCTGTGAGCCTGCCTTTCTGTTGGCTGGCACTTGTCAGTAGCATTAAGTGTGTTTTTGATAACTCGTTATGGCAGTCACAAAAGAGGACTCCTAGAGTTGCTGCAGAATGTGGCAAGAATGATGGGCTAGGTGTACTTGAAGTTAGGGAGAGAATTTTGAGGGGATTACTGGTCGTGTGTCTTACTGTAATACATGTAAAAAATTTAAAATCATGCTGTATTTTGATCTCACCTTGTCCATATCAGTACTTTTTAAGGCAGAATATCTAATTATATAAAATATGTCTAATAGTATGATAATACCAATTTTGTTTATTCATTAGTTGGTGGACATTTGGGTTGTTTCTACTTTTTGGCAGGTAGGAAAAATGCTAGCAATATACTTTTTTTTTTTTTTTTTTTTGTGGTACTGGGGATTGAACTCAGGGCCCTGTGCTTGCCAGGCTGGTGCTTATTTTAAAAATTTATTGCATTAAAAGACACATTTCAAACCCCCCACCCCCCATTGTTTTTGTAAATTTCACTTTCTGAAGCAGTTCTGGAAATCTTTTCTGATGAGCATGTCCCCGGCCCCCGCAATATGCATTTTTGTATAGGCATACTTTTTTTTTTTTTTCCTCTTTTTTTAGTGTTTTTGAGACAGGGTTTTACTATGTAGTTCAGACTGATCTTGAACTTGCTTTGTAGCCTCTGGCCTTGAACTTTCGGTGATCCTCCTGCCTCAGCCTTCTGAGTGCTGGGATTATAGGCGTGTGCCACTATGTCGGGGCTGGACATACATTTTTATTTCTCTTAGGTACACAGAGTGAAATTGCCTGGTCATGTGGTAACTGTGTTTAATGTTTTGAGGAACTGCTGCCCAACTTTTCCACAGTGTCTGGACTGTCCAGTGTCTCGACCATTTTACATTCTCAATAGCAGTGTGTGAGTTCCAATTTTTTTTTACATGCTTGCAGCACTTGTTATTATCTCTTTTATACGAGCCATACTAATGGCTAGTAAAATGGTGGGTGTAAAATGGTTTTAGTTTGCATTTATTTAATGACTAAAGATATTTTGCAGGCCGGCCAAATAGCTTAGCAGATTAAAGTGCCTGCTTACATAGATGCAGGAGCGAGGTTTCCATCTCTGGGCCTGCCATGCTGGCCTCACCCCCGATGTGCGCTGAGCCAGCAGTTGGCACTGGGTAGCACATGCCTGTAATCCCAGCACTTGGGAGTCTGTAAACAGGAGAATCACTATGAGTCTGACCTACATAGTGAGACCCTGGACACCTTGTAGACCCTGCCCTAAATACAGGAAAGAAATAATTTGCATCTTTTCATCTTAGTTGGCCTGTTGTGTGTACTTTGTTTAGAGAAATGTCTGTACATAGCCTTTGCCTATATTTTACATTGGCTCTTTATTGTTGAGTTTTAAGAATTCTTCATATAGCCAGGCATGGTGATACTTGCCTGTAGTCCCAGCTGTGCAGGAGCAATGGTAGGAGGCTGAGGCAGGAGAAATGCAAGTTTGAGTCCAGCGTGGGAAACTTAGTGGCACCTTATGTCAAGATAAAATGCCAAGGGCTGGGAGGTGACTCAGTGGTAGAACGCTTGTCTGCCATGTTTGAAGTTGTGAGTTCAATGCCCAGTGCTTGGGAAAAATAATCTCTGTGCATTCTTGATACTAGTTTCTTGGATGGAAGATCTGCAGGTATTTTCTCTGGAGTTTTGTGATCTTTTGCCAGGAGTACATTGCCCGCATAGTATTGCTGCCCCAGTTCCTATATTATCTTTTTAAAATCTGAAAGGTTTGAATTCCAAAACATAGCTGCAAATGAAGGATTGCTGATGTGTATTTGTGTTGTTGGCAATAGTTTCTTATTACATGAAACAAAACATGTTTACTTCTTGAAACAAACCTGGAGGGTTTGAACTTTGTGTTGAGACTTCATTGCTTAGTAAAGTGTGGCACTCAAACTGGGGGTGCCGATGCACTCCTATAGTCCCAGCATTTAGGAGGCTGAGGCAAGAGGGCTGCCAGCCTGGGCTACATACTGAGTTTAAGGCCTGCCTGAACTATATAGCTAGGTCCTGTCTCAACAGAACAAACCAGACCAAACAAGGCCTGGCACTAATTTCCATTACTGTTTTTAATTAAGTTTTTGTTTCTAAAAAGAATATTGTTGTACCATGTACTCTTTAATATTGGGGAAGGTATTTCCTTGCTCTTTGAAAATAGTTGAGTTTTTTAGTTGAGGTTTATTTATTAATTTTTGTTGTTGTTGTTGTTTTTGGTGCCGAGGACCAAACCCAGGGCTCCCAGCTTGCTAGGTAAGCATTCTACCGCTGAGCTAAACTCCTAGCCCTTGGTTGAGTTCTTTAGGGTTTGTTTTTCCTCCTTCAGTTATTTTGAAAATTTCAAAAATGAAACAGCTAAATGAATGGCATTATGAGTACCCATATACTTTCACCAGCAGTAGTTCTCAAAGGGCTGTGCATAGATTTGTGGGGGCTCCTGAGACCCTAGGAGGGAGTTTGCAGGGTCAGAACTATTTCCTTACTATTAAGCTACTTTTTGTCCTTTTTTTTTTCTCCCTCTGGTGACATTTGTACCAGTGGTGCAAAATAAATCAGTGGGGGATAAACATGCTGGTGCTTTAGCAAAATCTAGGCAGTAAGATCAAATTGTATTAGTGGTAAATATGTTGATGACACATTTGCTGAAAAATAGAAATGCCAGTTTACTCATAATGTTTTTGATAAATAGCTAAAAGTATTAACTCTATGTCTTGACCCTTGATTGGATATCTTTTCAATATTCTGGGTGATGGGCAGTTCATGTGAGAAGACCGATGTATCAAGGTGTGGTTGTATCAAGGAAAAACGCTAATGGGATTGTTGGAGTTGCAAGCTGGACTAACCTGCCTTTTTTTTTTTTTGGTGAAATATTTTTACTTGAAAGGGTGGTTGGCTGACAAACTAATTGTCCAGACTTGAGTAGAGGTGGTAAACCTTTAGAGACCAATTCCAAGACCTTATTTATCACAAAGTGCCAACACTGCAATTAATACAAAGGTTTTAGCTGAGAAAAACTCTACATTTAAGATAAACACCATAACATGCATAAGTTTGCCACCATTGGACTTAGGTATTTAACTGACACTGTGTTGAAAATCAATGCAGTGTAACTTGTCAGCATAAAGAAAATATGGTGATATTTATCACCAGTGATATAATTTGAGTTTTTAGGCAGAAATTGGTATTATGGATAACATTTATTTGCCTTTGTGGGTTTGGTAGCTTTTCAAATGCAGACTTTTAAAAAAGAAATTGGCGGTGATATTAACAGAACCATTTTTTTAATATCATACATTTAAATGTATTAGCATTCAGAAGATTTGCATTTCATCAACTTATTGAACCAATATTTTCCAAAGAACAAATATATCTGTTAGGTTTTCTTTCTTTTTTAAAAATTTATATTTATTTATTTATTTTGTGTGTGTGTGGCCAGCTCAGCCCACCAGGGGGCGGGGCTGGCTGGCATGTGGTGCTGGGGGATTGAACTGTGGTCCCTGTGCTTTGCTTAGCTTGTTCTAAGTAGGTGCTTTAGACCACTGAGCCATCTCACCAGCCCTATCTGTTAGGTTTTCTGCCTTGGCAGAGAAGCAGAAGTAAAAGAAAAGGGGGATTGCTTTATTGATTTTGAGGACATGGGAGAGGACTGCAGGGAGATGGAGGGCCCCTCTGACCTGAGACAAAAGGAGGCTGAGATTTTATAGACTTTTGCTAGTGGTGGAGTTTGAGGGGCAGGTTCAGTGATACAGAAGGAGCTGATTGGGGGCTCCCTTGTGGTGTAGGAAAGGTAATAGGAAATTGTATTTGGGGCTGGGGTGGGGGTGGAGAAGCTGGTCCCTGGGAAGACAAGCTGTTGTTCTGGGGATTCAGCCATGTTGAATCAGAGCCATAATAATTTTGTAATTTATGCTGGGGCCGAAACCGATGAATCAGTATGCTTTTGCAAAGGTAAAAGATCCATTCAAAGAAGAAACAAAAGATCCTGGGCATGGTGGCACATGCCTGTAATCCCAGCACTAGGGAGACTGAGGAAGGAGGATCCCTGTGAGTTCAAGGCCAGCCTGGACCACAAAGTGAAACCCTGTCTCAAGAAGAAGAAACAAAGTACAAAATAGGTCAAATGACTTTATATAGAAGTTTGAAAATTTTATTCATGTGGCTTTTCATTTCACATTCAACAAACTTAAAACTATCACTTGTCATGTTATAGTATAATATCAAAGAATCTCTATTTTAAAGGTTATTAAAATATTTCCTTTTCAAATACATATTATGCAAAGATGGATTTTCTTCATATATTTCAAAACATTTTAACATGATTGAATACTGAATCAGTTTCTCTAGCTGAGACTCAGTGCCTGCCACCCACTCAGTACCTGACACTTAAAGGAGAGGAGCTCTGTTTTGGTTTATGGTTTCAGAAGTTTCAGTCCATGGTTGGCAGGCTCAGATGCAGAAGTGAGGGAGCTCTCTTGGAAAGCTGCTCACATCATGGGCCGTAAAGCAGAGAGAAGGGACACATGAACGCTCTTCCAGGTCCTGCCCCAGCGATCTGCCTCGAGGCCCCACCTCTTAACAGTCAGCTCTAGTGTGTCTGTGACCCAATCACCTTTGAAAGCCCTGCCTCTGAGCACCTGAGAGTTTGGGGGCTCATTCTTTTATTTTATTTATTATTATATTATTATATGTTATATATTATAGATTTTATATATTATATATTACTTATTTTATTTTTTTATTTTAGGGAAGGGTCTACAGGGTAGAGTATTCAGGGTCTCTTTACTAGATCCCTCGTAGTGATCTGCCTGTTTACAGCCTCCCAAGAGCTGCGATTACAGGCACGCACCACCATGCCCAGTCTCAATTGCCATCTCAGCGCACCCCAGGGGCAGGGCCGGCATGGCAGGCCTGGGGATTGAACCCTCAGCCCCTGCACCTGCTTGCAGCACTTGAATCTGTTGAGCTATTTGGCTGGCCCTGGGGACTCATTCTTGATCTAAACCCTAGTAAAATAGGTATGATAGTGCATCAACAGACTCCTAGAGATTTGTGTTGTTGAAGTGTAAGACCAGTGCTACTCTTACTTTTTTCATTTGTTTTTGGAAAATACCATTTTTCATTAAGGTATGTTAGTTATATTAGCTTATAATAGGTACATTGTTACTTTAAAATCATTAATTTAAAATTTTTGTTTTAATTTCTTTTTAAAATTTTGTTTTTTAATTTCTTGTCTAATATAAATAGATATAACCCACATAAATAATCCCTTTAAGGTCTTCACTAATTTTTAAGAGCATAAAGCAGTCCTGAGAGACTTCTGATGTAGATTCATCAATATTATTTTGTTACATTTGCTATATCTGTCTGCCTTTTATTTTTGTGAGTTGCAGACCCACCTGTTGCTGAACTATTTGAAAGTAACTTGCATATCATGACCTAAATACTCATAAGTAGCTTAGCATCACGATTTGTGCAGTATTTTAGATCGTATACAAATTAAGTTGTTCCTTAAGTGATGTTTATAGCTTCCTCTCCCTTCAGAATCCACTTTAAGGATCTCTTGTTAAATTTGATTGCCATGTCTCCTAATCTATAGTAGGAGTCTGTCTAGCTATTTGTAATGACTCAGATAGTAAATATAGTGCTTTTGGCTTTGAGAGCCAGGCCATCTCTTATGAGAGAAAACCATCCATAAGCAATACGTAAATGAATGGGCATAGCTGTGCTCTAATAAATCTTTATTTTGTAGACCCTTGATCAAAAACAGACCACTCTGTGTTGTCTTTTTTTTTTTTTTTTTTTTTTCTGGAACTGGGGATTGAACTCAGGCCTTGCCAGGCAAGCACTTATTCTACTGCGCCATCTCCCCGGCCCCTCTTTTTTTTTTTTTCTTCTTCTTTCCTTCACTCTGTGTGTCTTTAGTAACATTTTCCTTTTGAAGAGTCCAGCGCAGTTATAATGTCCCATAAATTGGATTTTTTTCTTATGCTTAGATTCAGAGTAAATATTTTTGGTAAGAACTATTAGATGCTGCTGTACATTTCCTTTATGTCATATTGGAAGGCACATATTGTTGATCTGTCCCATTATTATTGATGATAAATTTGATCTTTCCATCCTATAGATGTTTACGCCCTTTGAACATAACCTGTGGGAAGACTGAGATAACATGAGTGCCCTACTCCCCAAATAAATGGTTTTAGCATCCTCCCATAGTATTTGCCTCAGTCAGTTAGTGGTAGTTGTGATGAAAGTTTTTTTTTTTTTTTTTAAATTTTATGTATTTGTTATAGGGTCTCACTATATAGCTTGGACTCTCATAGTGATCCTCCTGTTTTCAGTGTCCCCAGTGCTGGGATTACAGGTGTGCGCCACCATGCCCAGTCCTGGGGGTGTGGCTGGCATGGCATGTGGTGCTGGGTATCAACTGCCGTCCCTGTGCTTGCCTTAGCAGGTGCTTAATCTGCTGAGCTATCTTGCCGGCACTGTTTTGTTTTGAGAGAAGGTCTTGCTCAGGATGGCCTCAGATATGGAATTATCGTGCTTTAGATTCTGAATAAATAGGAACCACATCCAGTTCTAAAGTTTCTAATATCTACTTAAATAACAGCACCAATAATAACCAATTTACAATTTCAGAGTTCTCATGTACTTATAAAACCCTTTTCAGATAATCGTCACTGTAATTCTGTGGTTTACATTCCCACCATAGACTTGTCTCCCTGTGAGAGTAAGGTTGAAAGATTGGGTCTGCATGTGATGTGCCGAACACTAGTCTTTAGAAGCAGTATTCCAAAATACTATATGGTGTCTTTTTCTTCTGAGCCCCAGACTTCTTAAGGTGAGATCTGGCCTATCCTTCTATCTTAGAAGATGTTTTGGGCCTTTTTTTTTTTTTTTCTTTACCACTGTTGCAATGTGTGTGTGTGTGTGTGTGTGTGTGTGTGTGTGTGTGTGTTTTAATGATTCAGTTTCTGGGTTTCATGGGCACTGAATCAATTTTTGTCTAATTATATGTTTTTTGTTTTTTGTTTTGGTGGAACCAGGGATTGAACTCAGGCCCTTGAGCTTGCCAGGCAAGCGCTTATTCCACTGAGCCATCTCCCCGGCCCTAATTATATGTTAAAACTTCTGTTGAGAGCCAACCAAGTAGTTATAGCTAAAAAGATGCACATCATAATCCTCTTAAGAGAAACATTTCTTTAACCTCTAATGAAAAAATTCAAACATAGGATAAAATTGATAGACGACTCTGATACCTCTTTCACCTAGATTTGGTAATTGTTAACTGTTTGCCTATTAGTATTGCTATGTGCATAACTATTAGTGTTGGTATTTAAGGCTGGGGACATAGCTCAGTAACAGCAGTTGCTTCGCATGCTTGTTCACACGCTCAAGGTCTTAGGCTCCATCACAAGCAATACAAAGGAAAAACAAAAAATGTTGTCCCTGTACTACTTGATAAGCTACAGATGTGTAACCTTGTAGACTAAGGACAACGTACTACATAAATATTAACACCATTATCACACGTAAAAAATTGATTTGCTAGAGTATATTCACCTTTCTCTAGTCTTTTATGTTTTTTTTCTGAACTATTTTCTAGAAGCACAGTGGTACATTGATACACAGTTAGACAATAAAGTTCTGTCTTTGGTCTCTTGACATAAAAGAATAACTGCTGTGCTTATGTGTTGCCTTGAAGGTAGCTATAATTAGTTGCATTTCATTGGTCAATAAAATGAGGTCACCGGACCAGTGGTGGGCAGGGTGCCGTTAGTTTGTGGTCAGATACTGAACCTTTGAAAGTGTTAGTGATGGTCTGAGGCTGGGAACATAGCTCAGTGGTAGAGCACTGCATGAGCCCGCGGTTCCATTCCCAGTACTGTGAACAATCTTCCCTAGATTGCCTCAAGACTATTAATGATGATTATGATAGAATGAAAAAGAAATTAAAATGACACCAAGCATTACACCTGGGTCAGACTAGATGCCAAATGAATGTTTTTTGACTTAAATATGTGGTTAGAGGTACTGGAAAGGATAAGACTATTTCTGTCCTTATTAATTGAAAATTTACTTGGGGATTCTATTGCATTTGGTTCATTTAGTCTTTTAGGCTGTGGGAAATCAAAAAGAAGCAAAGAACAATGTTTATGCTCCTGAGGAGACTATAATATTAGCTAAGAGGGAACAGATGCATTCTTCTCCTGGTTAGTATCCATTGACTGCCTTTTTTTGTTCATCAGGTAATATTCTACCCACTGGAATATATGGCAGACAACACTGGAAAAGTCCTTGCCTTTGTGGAACTTACATATTAGTTGAGAGAGACAAGCAATAAATATGAACAGAATAAATAAAAAATTCCAGTATTTTAAAAAGTTTACACCTTGGGAGCAATGGGCTGAGAGGAGTGTAGCTTTCTCCAGGATTTGATAATAACAGGAAATAAGCCCTGGGATAATCTAAGGAAAGGGAGATAAAGGACAAATAAAAATATCCTAAGTTGAGTTGGCCTAAATAAAGACCAGGAGGCCAGGGTGCATAGAACAGAGAGTGAGAGCGAACAGATAGTAGGGGTAGAATATGATAGGAGATGAATAAGAGGGGAAGATAATAACCAGATTGTGTAGAGCTCTTAGTTTAAGTGATGGGAAGCCTCCAACTATTTAGCTTTTTCTAGTGGAAGAATAAGAATTATACTTCATAAAGTAACTGGAGAATTCAGGTCATTGGTAGAGTTTTGATTTCTAGAAATCATTAATTTGCTGGATCCTGAGATTACCCCTTTACTCTTTCCCTTATTCATGCTTTTTCCTTAAGCAAACCTTAATTATTCATTTATTTATTTTGTGGGTACTGGTGTTTGGGACCTTGTGCTTGCCAGGCAGGCACCATGCTGCTGAACTATATCCCTGGCTCCAGAGATTATTCAGTAATCATATTTATAGTATTGTGGTACTAGTGGGATTACAAAGAAATGATGACTCTGTACTTCAAGGAATTTTGTGTTGTACTACATCATAAACACAAGAAGTGTCTGTGTGTGTACTGTTAAAAGAACAAGTGGGGCCCAGAAGATGGCTCACTTCCTTGGCAAGTGCAAGGGCCTGAGTTCAATCCCCGGTTCTGCCTAAATAAATAAATAAATAAATAAATGAAAGAACAAGTGATTTGTGTGCCATAGTAGTAGCAGCAGTAGTTGCTCGATGGGAGAGTTAGAGAGCAGTGAGAATGGATGGCTTTCTCTGAAGAAGAGATGGCATTAAGCTGTTTCTTGGATAGCTTTCCTGAGATGGAGAAGGACATTCCAGGCAGGGATATGTCAAGGCAAAGATAGCCTGAGAATTTGTCCTGAGGAAATGTGTGTATGTCAGATTGTCTAATGTAGAAAAAATGTAGAGGCTGGTATGCCAGGGATTGAGTGGCAGACTAAGGAATGTGCTTTTATCTATAGTTGCTGTGTGTACTCATTTTAGGTCTTGTTAGTCACATTTGTTCTAAGTTGATTTATTCAGCTACTGCCTGTTCTAAAACTTTATTCAAATATTATCGCCTACTGGATACACTTGAATTCTTTGAAACTCTAGTAGCTTTGCTTTCTTACAGATGTAAAACCAAATTGTGATTCTGATATTTTATATATAGATACAGAAAATTAATGAATGAGAGTGGGATGGGTTTTTGTTTTTGTGTTGGCTTTTTGAGACAGGGTTTTGCTGTGCAATTCGGCTTAACCTTGAACTCGCAGCAGTCTTTCTGCCTCAGTCTCCTAAGGATCAGAGCCATGCATCACCGTGGCTGGCTTGCAGGTGGGATGTTTAGGTGAGTTTGAGGGGTAGAATTTTTATCACTAGAAGAAGCTGAATAATTGCAGAGTTTTGTTGTTGAGTGATGGATTGGGGAAAATGTTGAATTTTAAGAAGGCTTTGCTGGTGTTATAATTTGTTATAAACTCATTTACCACTTTATTTATTTATTTAATTTATTTAATTTTTTTTTAGTGAGCCAATTAAAAAAACTTTACTTGTGCTTCAAACTTTAACCAAGACACTGGGTAGGAAATTCATGCAGAAAGACTTTTCCAAACTAAACACGTTTTTCTTTATAGACACCCAACAGAGTATATAATACAAATCAATTTCAATTTACAATCGCAGCAGTCCCTCCTATACATGACAGGACACTTAAACTGCATTCTGAATGTTCTCACACTCTATAATTTCACCAACTGCCAGAGGTTTCGTAGATGAAACCTAAAGCACTCTTAGTTTCATTTTGAGGAGATGGTTTTATTGATGTTAGAAGTAGGCCTGTGTGAGCCGGTCCAGCATCACAGGGAGATAACCTGCGCAGCAGTTCAGCATTGTCTCATATCACAAATACATGAATGATACACTTTGGGTCCAGGCCCAGGTCTGGAACCAGTGGAGCTCCCCGAGGATGGGAGCAAGAATATTACCGTTTATGAAAATTTCTTCATGAAGACCCTTCAACTCAACATTGTAAGATGAGTTTTCACATGACTTCCTTCAAGTCCATAGCCAACATCTTCAATCCTCATTTTTACCATTCAAGGATTAGCACTGTAGATTCTGGGTAGACCAGCATGCAGCTGAACTTAACTTCAGAAAGTCATATAAAGCCGAAAGACCATTACACCATCTCTGCTTGCTTTGGGAACACCCAGGTCCTGGCCTGTCTCCATCCATTACTTTTGAAGATTCAAAGAAAGGCCTTCAGGTTCAGCACGAGAGGAACCACCATGACTTCCACACACGAGGAGGTAGACTTCGGAAAGCTCACTTACCATTGTATAACCTTGAGTTTTGTTAGGACAGTGTCCGTTTGTGTTTAAGGGGTTGAACATAAAATGGTGAGCCTAATAATGAAATTTTTAATTTAAGTTTTTTAGGTAGTACTGAAGATTGAACCCAGGGCCTTTGTACTGAACTATATCCTCAGCTTTTTTATTTTTTATTTTGAGAGAGGGTCTTAGTGAGTTGCCATGTTTCTCGAATTGAACTCACGTCTATGATCTCCTGCCTCAGCCACCTAGAATGCTGGGATTACAGGCATATACTACAAAGAATTTAAACACACACACACACACACACACACACACAAATACAAATGCTAGTACATCCTACACAGTTTTTTTTCACTGTTTCAAATCCCATTGGGTTTACAAAAAGATTTTATTGTTCTATATGAAATTAACAATGTCATTGATAAATGCAGTTTATGACATTAATTAGAACTAATTTTTTGTTGAGTCTCCCCTCCCCCTCTTTTTTTTGAGGGAGGGGGACAGGATCTTGCTGTGTAGTCCAGGCTGGCCTTGAACTCACTATGTAGCTCAAGCTGGCCTCAAACTCACAGTGTTCCTCCTGCCTCAGCCTCTTGAATTGTTGGGATTGTAGGCATGCACCACCGCGCCCAGCCTGTTGAATCTTTTCTATATCCTGCTTAATATTACTATTTTTTAACTTACAGAGCCTGACATATAGGCTTATGCTGATGTTTATTGCCTTCCCCTAACAATGAGAGCTTTTATATTTATCAAAAATAATCTGGGATTTTTTTAATCATTCGGTTTTATACATCTGACAACCAGTGTTCCAGATGCAGAAATGACATAGCATGATAGAGGGCATTATTATCTGGATATAGAGGAGCCCTGTCCCCCTCATGGCTTGCTGCTAATCCTTATTTATTTTTTATTTTTTAAAATTAAAAAAAATTTAATCCTTTAAAACAAAACAGTATATTATTGAGGTATATATCCCAGTTCTCTGTTGTACAGAGACTTAGTAATGCAGTTGGACAGGTAGCACTTAAATATAAAAAACCTATTTAATAATAAAAAACCTATTTAATAATAGGTAAACCGTATCATTCTTGAACACAAATGGAGTTCAAGATGTGTACTTCAGTGCTTCAAATACAAAGGGCTTTTAATAACGCTGACCTTATAGGTTGAGTCTTAGGTCAGGATTTTATTCAGTCACCAATTTCATTTCACACTAGTAATTATTTTTGTATAACACTTTTCAGTGTGTTTTTTACTGGTATTATCACAGTTGGACTTTAAGAGCACCATGTTTTAGATGGGGAAGCAGGTACATTTATAACCCTGTTTTAAGCTGAAATTTAAGATTAATAACTTAAACTCAGACTTTATGGCTCTTAGTGTACTGACTACCTTTTATAGCTTTATTTTATATCAAAATTTGCATAGTAATGAATTATGCTGAGTTCCACCCTGGAATAAAGCTAATACAGTATATTTTTAAACTGTAAAATGCTTTGTTTTCCATTGCTTTTTATTACTTAAGGAAATTGAGTGAGCTCAATATTTTTTTAAATTTATTTATTTTCTTGTTTATTTATTTTTATGGCGGAACCGCGGATTGAACTCAGGCCCTTGCGCTTGCCAGGGAAATGCTTACTCCACTTAGCCATCTTCCCGGCCCCAATTTTTAAAAACTTAAATTGCCATTGATGAATTTGATCCTAAATGGATTCTTGAGTTGTAGTTAAAATATTGTTTAACTCTCATGAATTCAGCAAACATTCATCTCTTCTTCTGTGTACCAAGTTTAATGCAGGGGGTGGGAGGTGGGTGCCTTAGGAATTAAGGTATTATAGTGAAAAAAGACAAGAATTGAAGTAAGCTCAGCTTTAATCGGCTGAGCTATCTGGCCGGCCTCCAGCCTTGTTATTTATTACTTATTTTTAATTTCTTAATTTTTATGTTTTTGGTGGAACAAGGGATTGAACTCAGGCCCTTGAGCTTGCCAGGCAAACGCTTATTCTACTGAGCCATCTTCCCAGCCATGTTATTTATTACTTGCAAATTAATAAACCCCTTGGAATCAGTTTCCTCATCTCTGTAATGATAATAATACTTATCTTTTTACATTGTTTTGAGGAAAGGATGAGAGTGAGCGTGAGCACTTAGCACAGTCTGTGCTACTGAGACATTAGTGTGCATAGGTAAATGAGCAGACAAATAAGAGGTGAGAGGTAGCTAAGCTGGCAGAAAGTGCTAGGCTGACCTAATGCCTGTGGTCCCTGTGGTGATTTTGCCTGCCAGTGTACCCTGTTCTGCTTTTGTTGAAACTTGCAGCGCTCGCACTGGTGTTACCCAACTCTGCGCTGGACTTCTCACCTAGTAGAAACCAAACCTTTCTTAGGAAGCAAGTTGTTTGGTCAACCTCTGTAGGTTTAAACTTACATTGCAGTTCATTTGGGGGAAATGGCACTCTAGTGCAGCGAAGGCAAGGTAATGGGGGCCTCTTTGGAATGATACTTATGTCTAGTTTCCTAAATAATGTGCCCATCAAAAGTAAGAATGGCCACCTGGGGTGGTGGTGTCCATCTGACAGTGAGTGAGGCTGGTGAACTGAATGTAGGATGGAAGACTCACAGACTTGTTTTCTGAAACGGTGCTGCATGAATTTGTAACATGCATAGACTCCCTACTGTGGGTATTTATACCAGATACCGTTTTGGCTAGAAGTACAGTGGCAGTAGTGGGGAAAACCCTTTTGTAGTAGCATTACATTTGGTGAGGGAGGAAAAGAAATATGAAATATAATGAATCTCAGAAAATACAAAAAATATGAAGAGAAATAAAACAGAAAAAGCAGATGTCAAATTAGAGATTGTATACTTATTTTCATATTTTATTTATGTGTGTGTGTGTGTGTGTGTGTGTGGCCAGCTCAGCCCACCAGGGGGC
>NW_004524668.1:2876676-2883322 GCF_000260255.1 Octodon degus
GCTTGTTCTAAGTAGGTGCTTTAGACCACTGAGCCATCTCACCAGCCACTGCATACTTATTTTCAAATAGGAACTTATTTTAGATAGGAAGATGTGGAATACTTCTCCGAGAGGTAACAAACAATCTAGATGAAGGAAGTGAGTGACCATTAAGAGCCGGACTATAGTGTTTCAGTCCCCATTTAGAGAGGTCCTTGGTATGAGGAGTAGCGATTGCTGACATCACAAGTTGCTTTAGGAGGAGGAAGTGATTACCTTGTTGAGTGATTGAAAGCAGCTCATGTTTATTTTAAAGTAGGTCTGCTACGGAAGGGAGTAGACCTGGTACTCCTGAGAGTCAACCCACACATCTTCTCTGAGACATAGATGTTGTATTATAGGCTCTTCACCTGTCTAGAAAAAGAATATTGAGGCATCCAGCAGACATAGGAAGGGGACAATAATTTTTGCCCACTTACAGTGTTTTTTAAAAGTATAGTTTTTCAGTTTTCAAAATACAAATGCAAATCTGTTGGCTCCACCACAGATTTATTATTTGCAATCTTGTTGATAGAAGTCATCTTTACCTCAGGGTTAGTGGGTGGGTGGGGATGCAAGCACCTGCTTACTTAAGATTCTCTCTCTCCCTCTCTCTCCCTCTCTCTCCTTCTCCCTCTCTCCCTCTCCCTCTCCCTCCCTCCCTCCCTCCCTCCCTCCTTCCTTTTTTTTCTTTCTGGATTAAGGACAATTTATTGCTTTTATATACAGAAAACTCAAGTACACTTAGCCCAGTTTAGTGGCAAGCGCTTTAGCCTTTGCTTTCTCCAGCTTGACAATATGAGCCACAGATTTTGGCATCTTGGAAGCCCAAGAGAGATGATGGATCTCATCATTTCTGTCATTGTTGTTGGTCCTGTTGACCTCCACCAGCTTAGCCCAGTGTGTCTTTGTCTTCTGAGTTGACTTGCATGAAGGCAACAGTGGTACAGATCTTCCTGTGGACCAGACACCCCAGCCTGCCTTCCCCTTGATGATGCAGTAAAGGACCCTCATTTTGGGGATCGAACCACAGCAACCTGAGCCTGATTGCTTTGTTGAAGCAGGCACTTAATAAAGAACTGAGCTAAGGGGCAGGCCCTCAGGACCCCCATTTTGGGACACAAGGCAGGTAGGAGCACAACCAGCTCAATGGGGTCCATGTTATACACAGTCACCACAAGCTGAGCCTTCTTGTTCTCTACCAGAGTGGTGACAGTGTTGACACCTGCTCTGAGGACTGGTGGCCTCTTAGTGGGGACATCCCTCCCCTTTGCCAGCAGCTTTCTTTTCTGCTGGGGCCAACAGCCTCTGCTTCTTCTCATTCCATTTTTTTTTTTTTTTTTTGGTGGAACCAAGGATTGAACTCAGACCCTTGCACTTGCCAGGGAAGGGCTTATTCCACTAAGCCATCTCCCTGGCTAGCCTCTGCTTCTCTTGCTTGGTCTCTGGTCTGTACTTGTGGGTGAGCTTAAGCAGCTGGGTACTGTTTGGCAGTCCGTGGCCTGGGTGAACTGGTTAATCACAGGGGGCACCTTCAGCTGCTTGTACATGATGGCCCTCTGATGTAGTGGGGCCATTTGACAAAGCAGGTAAGGTCTCTCTTGGGCTTCCAAGATGCCAGAGGGAAGAAGGCCAAGGGCAAGAAGGTGGCCCTGGCCCCTCCTGTCATGAAGAAACAGGAGGCCAAGAAGATGGTAAATCCCCTGTTTGAGAAGAGGCCAAAGAATTTTAGCATTGGACAGGACATCCTTCCTCCCTTTTTATCTCCCTCTTTCCCTCCCTCCCTCCCTTTCATGATACAGGGTCTCACCATGTAGTTCAAGCTGGCCTCAAACTTGCGACAGTCCTCCTGCTTGAGCCTCCTAAGTGCTAGGATTACAGGCATGTGCTACCATGCCCAGATATTTAATTTTTTTCATTAATTCTTGTATTTAATCTTTGATATACTGTATCCTCAATTTTAAGATGTGTGGCTAAAAAGCTTCAGTGATAAAAATCAGCCTGGTACTAGCACATAGACATGTGGATGAGTGGAGCAGAATACAGGACAGAAATAGTGTGGGGTGCACTCAGCCATCTGATCTTTGACAGAGAGGCCAAAACCAGTGTGGAAGACAGCCTCTTTATCAAGTGGCGCTGGAAAACTGGCTCTCTGCATGCAGAAGGTTCAGTCGACCTAGCTCAGACATCATGTACTAAACTAAAATCAAAGAGTCAAATATCTAAATATTAACACAGAAACAACCTGCTAGAAGGTAAAATGGGTAAGATGCTTAAAGACATAGTCCTGGCTAAAGACTTTCTGAACAGAACTTCATTGTACAAAAATAACATCAAGAATCAACAAATTGGGCCAGGCGTGGTGGTGCACGGCTATAATCCCAGCACTTGGGAGGCTGAAGTAGGAGGATTGCTGCAAGTTCAGGGCCAGCCTGGTCTCTATAGTGAGTTCAAGGCCATCCTGAACCACCTAGTGAAACCCTGTCTAAAAGAAAAAAAAAAAAAAAATCCAATCCAAATTAAAAAGCTTCTGTACAGCAAAGGAAACAACCAAAAGAGCGAAGAGACAACCTACAGAATGGGAAAACATTTTTACCAGCTATTCAGAGGGTGGATATGTAAAATATATAAAGAACTCAAAGTTTAACCCCCCCCCCAAAAAAAAAAAAAAAGATTCAGCAAGAAATTGAGCATTTGAAATGAATAGATGTTTCTCAGAATAAGAGAGGATGGCCAAACTTATATATGTGGTCAACATATACATGAAAAAATGTTCTACATCTCTGGTCATTAGAAAAATGCAAATTAAAATACTAGGATTCCATCTTCAGACAGAATGACTATGAAGAAGTCAAATAGGGCTGGTGAGATGGCTCAGTGGTCTAAAGCACCTACTTAGAACAAGCTAAGCTAAACAAAGCACAGGGACCACGGTTCAATCCCCCAGCACCACATGCCAGCCAGCCCTGCCCCCTGGTGGGCTTGAACTGGCCACACACAAAATAAATAAATAAATAAATAACTTAAGGAAAAAAAAAAAAAAAGTCAAATAATAAGAAATGCTGGTGAAGCATTTGTGTGTGTGTGTGGGGGGGGGAAGGAACATCCTACATTGTTGATGAGAGTGTAAACTGGAGCCACCACTGTGGAAACAAGAATGGAGATTTCTTAAACTAAGACTAGAAATCCCATTCCACACACTATTCCCCTTCTAGGGATATTTCCAAGAGTTAAAGGCATCATATTGTGGTGGTATACAAGTATGCATGCCCAAGTTTATAGCACACAATTTATATTAGCTACATCTTGGAAGCAGGCTCTACACCCATCAACAGATGAATGGATAAAGAAAATGTGGTAATTGGACACAGCGGAGCACTGTTCTGTCATAATGAATAAACTGTGTCATTTCTAGGAAAATGGATGTACCTTGAGACCATAAATTGTTTTTAAAGATTTATTTATTTGGTACCGGGTCCCACTATGCAGCTTGTACTCATAGTAATCCTCCTGCCTCAGCCTTCCCAGCGCTGGGATTACAGGCGTGAGCCATCATGCCCAGTTTCAGTGGCCGGCTCGGTGTGGGGCCAACGTGGTGTATGGTAGCAGGGATTGAACCCAGGTCCCTGCGCTTGCCAGGCAGGCACTTAGATGGCCAAGCTATCTCCCCAGCCTGACCATAACGTTTAAGTGAAATAAATCACATTAGTTTAAATATCTCACAATTTCTTTTACATGAGAAATGCAAAATATAAGACAGAATGACTATCAAGTAAAATGACAACAAGTAAAATAGCAAAAATAAAAAATAAAAGGTGATAATAGCAAACAGAAATCTTTTGTTGTTTGAGAATAGGAGTTCACACTGTGCAGGCTGGCCTTGAACTTGTGTCCTGCTTCAGCTTCCCAAGGGCTGGGGTTAGAGGTGTGCACCAGCAGGGCAGGCTCAAGGACACAGAGTTTTTGCTGAAGGGAAAGGGAGCAAGAGATGGAACAGAGGAGTGAGGAGAGGGTAAAAAAATAAAAATAAAAATAAACTTCGTTATGTCTGTGTACCAACTGTCTTAGGATGGCTGTAAGTGTGTATTGCAAATATGTACTAAAAAAAAAGATGTGCTGGTGTGACAGCAGAAACCCAAAGCTTTGTCCTTTTTCCTCTCTTTGTTTTGGTTTCACCAGTAGCCCTATCCCTTGCAAGGAGCAGCCCAAAGACCGAATGGAGGAGGGTGAATTAAATTAGCCATAGGTTGATGTGCTGTGTGAAAAAGCTGGCTCACTTCCAATACTTTTTATTTTTGTTAATTGAAATTCTAGTTATTTGCCTGTGATTGAGTGTATACTTTTAAAAAGATTAATATGTCTCTGTCATGTAGATACATTCATGAAAGAGAAAAATAGAGAAGGAGGATACTAAGAAAGTGTATATATATTTAGTAGGGGACAATAAAGATGCAGTTTGCTTTCAAGGGAGGAGGTTGAAACAGTCAGTAATGGCAAATGTAAGCTATCCGTAGATGAATCTTTTAATTAAAAACTGAATCCTTAATTAAAAGCATCATGGTTGCCAGTGCAGCACTTATCTGTAATCCTGGCAGCTATGAACCTTGCCTCAGATTGGAGGACCAAAAGTTTGAGGCCAACCTGGGCAATTTAGCAAGACCCTATCTCAAAAAAAGGGCTTGGGGATGTAGTTCAGCCTGAAGACCCTGGGTTAAACCCCCAGTACTTAAAATGACTCCCCCCCACCCCCACCCCCAATCATACCTGAAATTCTCATAGGTTAAACTGTTCCTGCCTCCCGGGAAGGCTGCCAGCCAAGAGGCCTCTCAGCTAGGACCCTCTCTGGGCCAAGCTTAGCACTTTTGTACCTTGCCTTTTGGGCATTGTTAGGTCTCCCCTTGAGGTTAAGTCTTTTAGAATTCAAAAGGACCTTCTAGTGAATGGAAGTGTATACCTTTCATTTACTATCAAGAAAAACTAATATTCAGAGAAGTGCAATTATTTTCCCCAAGGCCTGGATACTAGAGTGTGAAGTCAGGTGATATGGTATCCTTCAGTGAGGTCACCTGATTTTATCCTTTTAAAAAATGTGTCCCCTTCTTCTGAAAAAAATTATCCTTCTGTTTAAAGGTTTTTGTATCTTTTCATCCTAGTAGTTGGTTGTTTCTGACCTCACGTATCTAGTAACTGGGAGAGCCCATTAATGTGTGAGTGGCAAATTATATCTTATTTCTTAGTAAGTTATGTAATATTTAAGAGAAAAGCTAATGAAATAAGGCATATTGAGTAAGCTGGTCGTGAGTCACACTACAAAGCAGTAGAAAAGGGGAGTTCACAAAGGCTTGGTTTCTTTGCTTGGAAAGAATCTCCATAAGAAGTACCATGTACTATGCTGACCTCTCTAACTCGCTATCATTTACTGTTTATACTTTCTTCAGAAGGATTTTTTTTTTTGGTCTGCTCTGGATGCCTTAAGGACAGGTCTGGTAAGGCATGAGGATCTGGGGATCGAACCACAGAATTCTGAGGCTCTTTTGCTCTCTGTCCTTGCCGCCTGACCCCTAAAGTCCTAAGAACTATGATTGGGTATAAAATGTCTGAGTTATGAATCTGGACCTATAGGTTCAATGTTGCTTCAAGACTACTTCTTCTCTTTGGTACTTTTCCCATTTAAAAAAGGAGAACCTGAGCTGAAGGATTGCCGCCCTTTTTAGCTCTGATATTTTTTTAGGCAATACTGAGGATTGAACCGAGGGCCCCCAGGGCCTTTGCACTGACCTGTGTCCCCAACCCCTTTTACTTTTTTTGAGACAGAGTCTTGCTAAATTTCCCTGGCTGGGCTCAAATTTGCAGTCCTTCTGCCTCAGCCTCCCAGAGTGCTGGGATTACAGATGTGCACCATCATGTCCCATTTCTAGCTCTAATATTCTTTGATTTCATGAATTCTAAGAAGTTTGATGAAAGACTTCAGTTTGCACTTTGCTTTGTTGTATAGCATAAATTCTGCATTGGAATTATTTTTTTCTTTCAGGAAAAGTGTTTCTGAGTATAGATTTTATGGATAAACCAGTTTTTGATTTGTTACTTGAAAAAAGATGGTAAAAGTTTTAAAATAACAGCAAGAGTCGTCAGCTTGCAACTTGGGTTTGTAGAAAATAAAGTAGCGTGTATCCCAAGGGTGACTGTTGCCTTGTGTCTTTATAGGGCAGCGTGGCATTGTGGCGCTTTTCTGATGCTATTGCAAAGAACAAGGAAGTCCAAAGTCCATAGCTTTTGCCTTGGGAAAAGAATGCTGGCTTATTTCTGGGCCTGGGAGCCAAGGGAGTTATGAGGACAGGGTTTTCTAGCTTCCTTCACATTCCTTCTTAAGTGATAGGATTTGAGCCCCTCTTTCAGCTTGGTATGACTAAAAATCTGTATTTCAAGCTTAACTTGTTTGGTTTGAATTACGGGAGTTTTTCTTTTTTGAAAATATCACATCAGTCCTAGGATAGCCAAATGGTTCTTTTAGGGTATTCAAAGCAACTTGGACATGAGTCAGTCTCTGTCTCTCTGTCTCTCTCTCTCTCTCTCTCTCTCTCTCTCTCTCTCTCTCTCTCTGTCTCTGTCTGTCTCTGTCTCTCTCTCT
>NW_004524668.1:2883422-2900227 GCF_000260255.1 Octodon degus
TCTCTTTCTCTTTCTCTCTCCCCCTCCTTCTCTTCCCCTCTTCCCCCTCTCCTTTCTCCTCTCTTCTCTCTCCTTCCTCCTCTCTCCTCTCTCCTCTCTCCTCTCTCCTCTCTCCTCTCTCCTCTCGTCTCTCTCTCTCTGGCTTCATAGCTCTTGTAAGCTCAAAAAGCATAGTCCAGCTCTGTACTGAACATTATTTGCCCTTAATGCTATATTCTCTGTGGGTGGGGCTCTTTCCATTCCTGCCTGAATGAAAAGCAGTTAGCTGACTTCCTGATCATGTCCTATCTTGTCCTCCTCCTCCTTTTTTTTGGTTGTTTTGTTTTTCTTTTCATTATTCTTTGTTGCACCCTAGCTCTTCCAGTTGTGGCACTATACAGGGAAGTAACCATGAAGCTCTTTGTATGTTTGTATTTTGGAAAAGAAACTTTTAAGTGCATGAGTTGGGAATGCATTTGAAGTCTTCTGCTGCATTCACAGACAGGTTTAGAATGAGTAGTGGGGAAGAGAGATGAGGTATGGAGACCTGGATCCAGTATGACACAGTAGACTACATGAAGTAGTTAAGGACGTGGAACTCGGAATTGCTGACAGGGCAGAAATACTTGAGGAATGCTCCTGTTTTGATAACTAGGTTATTTTTAGTTTGCCAAAAAACAGGAGTTTCATCAGTGTGCTGGAATCTTACAGTCATGTTTGTAACGTAAACTAATCGGCTTAGGCTGTGCCAGAAAATTGTGAGGTGGCATGTTCATTTCTCCCTTTTAGTATTGCCTGGTTTAACTCTGGCAATTCTGTGGCAGGGAGCAAGGGCTTCATTCAGGGCATTGTTGGTGGGGAGTAAGGGGTGAAGGCAGTAGCCACTGCTGGGTGGAACGCTGGCCTGAGGAGAATGAACTTGCATGTCCAGCCCTGCTGTAATGCATTCATTTGGGCTGCAGATGTCAGGTGTAGATATAATATACTTGAAGCCAGTATTCACTTGTGTCACTCCAAGCATGACTTTGGGTAAAATTGCCTTAGAACCTGGTTTTCTGTCTAATTGACATTGAATTAACTACCCATCTGTTTGGTTCTTATCCTGGATATTTTGATTACCATAAGTGGTTTTTTGTTTTTGAGACAGGGTCTCACTATATGTACCCCAAGCTGGCTTCGAACTCGTGGCAATCCTGCCTCAGCTTCCTGAGTGCTGGGATTACAGGCATGCGCCAACGTGGTTTTCACTGGATTTTAAGCTCTCTGTTATGGTTCATGTAGTACAGGTTTGTTGAATGCCCACTCAGATGTATACCTGGTACCATTGTTCAGTGTTGTGCTTTTTTGTGTTTGTTGTTTAGAGAGTCTAAATTTTATATATGCCATTCTATTGAAGGATACCAATTTGTTAATTATATATTTTAATTTTTTAATTTATTTAAGATTATATAATGAGGTCAGAAAACTACAATTGGTTATCCAGTTTTTATTTGGGTATTATATAGTCATTGTAGGGGGGTGGCTGTAAGTTAATGAATTTGTGATCTCAAAGAATTTAGAATGGCATGAAGAAAGCAGTAGTTAGCAGAGGGGAAGAACTCTGCACTAATCAGCTGTGCTTAACTGTAACTGCTGGGAGGCTGCTGGTCTGTAGGGCTTGCAACTTTCTGCTGGAACTTGTTTTTCTCCAATTTCTTTAGCTTTATTTACAAAAATGTGAGACAGCAGTTTAATAAGTATGGCTATTTGGCAGTTTAGGGCTTTTTTTTTTTTTTTTTTTGCCTGCTCTGGCCTTATTGTTTAAAGTATAATAACAATAATCTCTATAACTGACTCTTATGTAGATAAGAAAAACTTAAGAGATAGCTCTGTGAAGCTGTAGCAGCCAGTCTGTCTCACCTGGTGAAACTAGGGAATGGAGGTAATGATCCTTTTTCCACTTCTGTGTGTTGTAGAAAAAGGGCTACATGTGAAAGCCCATCTTTAGTTGTTAACAGCTTGCTTTATTTATTTATTTTGGGGGCACATTTTAATTAATTAATTTTTTCCAACGAACAAGTATTTATCAAGCACCTACTGTGTGCTGGGCGCTGTAATTTATTTATTTTAATGTATTTGGTTGTTACAGGATCTTACTATGCAGCCTAGACGCATAGTGATCCTCCTGTTTTGAGGCCCCACCCCACCCCCCGCGCTGTGATTACAGCTGTGTGCCACTATGCGCAGACTCTGTGGCTGGCTCAGCCCTGGTCCCTGTGCGTGCCCAAGCTTGCCTAAACAGGCGCTTTAGCCCGCTGAGCTATCTTGCCGGCCCCAGCAACTGGCTTTAGACTAGCACATAATTTACAGTTTGAGCCTTAATTTCATCTGTAAAGTTGATTTGATGATACCTCAAAATATTGTTATAAGGATTGAGAATATGGGCGCAAAAGTGCTCTAAACTATGAAGTGATATATAAACATTAGATATTAGGAGGCATATTATTTGTTTTGAGAAAGGGTCTTGCTGTGTTGTTGGCAATGAATTTCTGGGCCCAAGAGATTCTTTTGCCTCAGCCTCCTTAGTAGAAGGTATATTATTTGGGGAGTTAGTAGGCATGAACTTTTGAGGCCTCTGGGGGGATATTTTCTAGGGATTCTCAATTTCACATGGTTCATTCTAGAATCTGGACTTGCTTTAGTTATTCATAAGGAAAATGATACTATTTTGTTACTTGAAAGTATACTTATGGAAGGTGATTTACTCTTTTTCGTGTCTGCAGAAGTACAGATACTCATAATTTGCAGCAATTTAGTCATTAAACATTTACTGATGTGCTGAGATTTATATATCTATATATCTATATCTATATCTATATATATATCTGTTTGGTTGAGAGATGAAATGCATAATCCTTGCTTTTTGGAAGCTCATGGTTTGATGTGGAAGGTAAGCAGTCAGTTATAATGCAGAATGAAAATTGCTGTGCAGGTAAACCTAGGCCTGGTAAGAGGGCCTGTTTGAACATGATTCCTCTCAATTGCCTCTCTAGACCTTGTTTAGAAACCAAAAGAAGGCCCAGTATGGTGGTACCCGCCTATAATCCCAGTAGTCTGAGAGGCTGAGGCAGGAGGTTCACAGGTTTAAGACTAGCCTGTATTTTAATGATTTAGGAAGACCCTGTCTTTAAAAAAAAAGACTGAGATGTAGCTCAGACTGAAGGCCCTTGTTTAATTCCCCAGTACCATAAAAATCTAAACAAACAAAAAGTTGTAAGAGCTCCTAGTGAAGCCTAGAGAAACGGAGAATTTGCCTAAGGCCATATCCATACCTACTCTGTTTAACAAGACTGGAGCTCAGGTCTGTTTTCCTGCTTACTGTTGCTTTCAGCTATGTTCTTAGTTGCATCACCACTGACCTAGGCTTCCTGTTTGTTCTGCAGCTTTACCTTGTTCAAATAGATTTCTCTCTCCCCACTCTGCCCTGTCATCTTTTCAGCTTCTGTTTTTATTACCTTTGCTCGTGTCTAAGTTACTACTTTCGCAATAGAAGACTCAGGGAGTTGTAAGCTTGAGCCTGCTGAAGTAGAAGAATGGTTTTAGCTGTAGCTGCACGTAAGAGTTGCTTATAGAACTTTTAACAAAATACCTAAGATTCTGATTTTTATTTATTCCCGTATGGTTGTTTGCTTATGAATTATGTGTCTATGGTAAAACACAGCAATCACTCAATAAGCTTTTAAGTAAGCTGTGTTCATCTCTATCTTTTTAGGCAGGGTTTCATGTAGTTATATAAAATACATCAAGAGAGTACAGCAGAGGAAGACACAGATGTTTTCAGAACTCCAGGAACTCCCTCCTGCCTCCTCGTATCAGAGCTACCCTTCCCCCATGCGCACGCGTGCACACACACACACACACACACACACACTCACACTCACACTGATACCTGGGAATTGAACTCAGCTTCAGGTGAGGACTCTACTGCCAGGTGCATCCCCAGTCCGTAACCTGTTCTTATAGACTAGTTTTGTCTATTCTTGAATTTCGTATAAGTAGAATCATTATGTACTGTTTTTGGTTCTGGCATTTTTATTTTTTTTCTCAGTATCATACTAGTTGTTCATCATGTGTATAGCAGTATGTAGTACTGTATGGATACATCACAGTAACTTGTTCTACTATTGAAGGGCGCTTGGAATCTTACCAGTTACAGTTCTATGGGAAGGCTGCTATGAATATTTTTATTCTTTTTATTTTGTATTTTAGGACAGGATCTACAGGGTCTATGTAAATTGGACTCATAGTGATCCTGCAGTTTTCAGCCTTCCAAGAGCTGGGATTACAGGTGTGCACCACCAAGCCCAGTCTCAATCGCCATCTCAGTGTGCCCCTGGGGCAGGGCCGGCACAGTAGGCCCAGGGATCGAACTCCCAGCCCCTTCATCTGCCTAAGCAGGAGCTTTAATCCGCTGAGCTATTTGGCTGGCCCGCCCTTCTTCTTTAAATGAGGCAGTGTTTTGCTGTGTGGCAGTGTGGACTCAAACTCCTGATCTCAGGCAACCCTCCTGCCTTGGTGTTTTGTGTATCTCTAGCTACCTGCATGTGCTACCACACCTGGCAAGAACTATTCTCAAAAGAGGATGATGTTAGGGTAAAGATGTGATTGCTGTGCGGGAGATCGAGGCTATCATGACAACATCTTTTATAGAAATGGGATGTGGCAGTAGAAATGGTACTCTTCCTCAAAGGTGTACAGCTAGTTACTAAGTTCCCATTTGTTGCTCTGTTAATTTTTACATTTTACGGAATTTTCTCATTTGGTTGCAACTTCAAAAGTTGATTCTCCAACCCAAGAATCACACTCTGAAGAGAAAAAGCGTATATGGCTTATTTCCTATTATTTTCTTACATAGACTATGAGATTTTAAATTAGTTGAGTGAAATATCCAATTAGGTATTAGAAAATAGGTCATTCAAACAGTCCAGGTACCTGAGGCTTACTTAAACTTTAAGGGATTAAGAAATTAAGTTGGTTTTCAGCAGAAGACAGAGATGTTAAAACACTTATTCAAGCAGGAAAAAGAGGCAGTAATAAAGTACAAGTGATGGTTTCCTAGTATCACTGGGATGCCCTAGAGTGATTCCTCCTACATGGTGCCAAGTACCTTATAGAAATTAGCTATTGTATTACTCTAGTCTTTTTCCTTGATGGAGCCAAATTGTTTAAATAGTTTTGTTTTAACTAATCAGATATGAGTGCTCCACAGTTTCTGTGGAACACTGGTTATGTGAGTTACTGGCATGGAGTGAAATGGTGCTCATTCTCCTTTCTACAGCTATTAAATGTTTAGTCTTCCAGGCCTTCCTATGTTCTCATAGTAGGCATTCTTCCTGGGTGACCTCAGTTCCTCTCATCTCATTGGTTTTGGTAACCACACCTGTATGGACATAAATTTATATCTCCAGCACAGATCACTCCTCTGGGCTATAGACCCATCCATTTATTGTCAGGCAGGTACTGTTCTCAGGAGTAGGGACAGAGTGATGAGCTACACCAATGGATGTGAGTATGGGAGAGAGACGAGCATTGAACAAACAGAGAATGTCACAGGTCAGAGTGTTAAAGTGAGCACATACCACGGTGATACATTAATGTTGAGAGCTACTTTATGTTAGCTGGTCAAGGCATTATGGAGGTGGTGAATCTTATGCTGCTCTTTGAATGAATGAGCCAGCTATACAAGAGAAGAGGGAACGTCTAGTTTTAAAAGCTGTGGGGCAGAAATTAACATAATATGCATGAAACTGAAAGTGAGACTGGGAACTGGTAGGAAAGGAGGCCAGAAAAGTAGGTAGAGGCCAGATCTTGTTAGGGACCTATAAATTATTGTGAAGACTTTTTATTTGTTTGATCTGATAAAACTTTTTGGATATGTAATTTTCTATTTGGAGAATGGTCTATTTGGGACAGCTGATAGCCGGGAGGCTTGAAGAGATTCATGGTAGGTGAAGAGTCCAGTATCTTTGAACTAGTATGTTTGTAGAGAATGCAGAGTAGAGGGACAGGGCCAAGAAAATTGAGAACTAGATAGGACCTGCTGATCATTTGTATGTGGGGCTTGAGGGGAAGAAAAATCCAGGATGATTCCAGGTATTTGTCTTGGATAATTGGGTGAATGATAGTGCTGTGTCAACCGAGATAGAAATTTGAAGAGGAATGAGTTGGAGAGAAGGGTGGCATGGAAGGTGGGTACCATCATGAATATGAAAATACATGTAATGAATATGTGAAGATATGATGTCAGTTCGATATCTGGGTAGAGATGCCAGGTATGCTATTGGATGTGCTTCTGGTTTTTGAAAATTGGAAAGTCCTTGAAACTGGATGAGACTGCTCAAAGAAGGGAGTGTACAAATAGAGAGGCCCTGGGCCTACTTGGTAGAGCAGACGGGGAGGAGCCAGCAAAGAATGGGAAGACCAACCTGGGGGATAGGAAAGTGTGCTGCGTGGAGCCCAGGGAGAAGACCTGAGATCTACTGAATCAAAATTTCCAACTTGGTGAGATCCCTAGTTGGTTGCATATTGTATGCAGTTTGAGAAGCACTGGTCCAGAGGTGAGTTTCTTAAACTGTCTGTGATGTAGGATCAATGAATTCTTTTTCATTTTGTCAGGGACCTGACAAAATGGTACATATTTGGTACTGCGTACGCTTTTTACATAGCTTATTCCACACACACCTATGTGAGTTCATTGCTCTTTACTGGTCTAGATCCTGTTTGAGAAGGGCTCACAGATCATGGACTTGTGTGTTGGAGCAACTGTCGCCTCCTGCACAAATGGCTAAGTGTCTACTCTCATGTTCTGTAGTTCTGTTAGTAAGTCTGTGAGTACCGGTTGCACTCTTGCATGTTTGTGTGCTGATGGATGTAACAAGAGAATTAGGATGGAGACAGAGAGAGGGAGAGGGAGAAGAGGGAAGATGATGCGCTTGAAGGTGCCAGGGAATTGGGTCATATATATAATTTATTTATTTATTTGTTTATTTATTTTTGCAGAACTGGGGATTGAACTCAAATCCTTACGTTTGCCAGTCAAGCGCTAATCCTACTGAGCCATCTCCCTGGCCCCTGGGTCTATAATACAGATGAAGAATTACATTTTGTATACAATAAAAACTAGGGAAAGCAGAATGTTTGTGTGTTGTTGGATGTAGAGGTAAAAAAGTGGGGGTCTGAATATTACTTCTTGGTGACAGTGCCATCATCTGATAGAGACCAGAAGTTGGTTAAGAAAGAGAAAAAGTTGTAAAGAGTCATTTTGGAGAGTGGCAAGGTGAACCTATGAGGAGAAGGGCAGCTGCACTCCTGGCAGTGTTAAGGCATTTATTTGAAGTTTGTGATGAATTTAAAATGACATCAGCCGATGGTACTAGTAATTGTTTCTCTCTGGCACTTAGCTGCTTCTGGAGTGGTTTAACTTCTCAGTTTGGTTTAACTCCAATTGAAATTTTGAGTATAAAGAAGAAGGCCTTCCTATGTTCTCATAGTAGACATTCTTCCTGGGTGACCTCCATCCCTCTCATCTCACTGGTTTTAGCGACCACACCTGTATGGGCATAATTTTGTATCTCCAGCACAGATCACCCTTCTGGGCTATAGACCCATCCATTTAGAAGGGAGAGGAGGGCAAGTGTGTTAACGCCATTTGCAAGGGAATGATGCTGAAGTATGAACATGAAAAGGGTAATTCGGTTGAGTACTTAACCTATAAGACAAAGGTTATAGTGTCTAACACAGTTTTAAGGATTTAATTTATTTATATAGAGTACTTAGAATAAATGGTGCCTAGAATGTGTTAAGTGCCTAGTGTGTGCCTGTTTTTGTTGGTGTTAATACTGTCATCCTTGCTGGACTATAGAGTTAGCCTCCTAACTGATCTCTTGGCATCCTTCTAACTCCTTTCATCTGTTACACTGAAGCCAAAGTTTTTTGGAATGTGTGTGTCTGACCTCTATTTAATACTTAAATGACTTCCTGTAGTTCTTTGGATAAAGACCCAAATCCACATTTTGTCCTCCAAAGGCCTGCGTGGCATGGCTTTCACTTCCTCTCTAGCTTCCTCTTAGTTCATATTTCTACTTGTGCTCAATTCTTTGACCACTCAGCTCTGCTGTTGGCTTCTCACACTTAGTATGTTTGCACTTGTACCTAGGATGTTCTCATTAGGGGCCTTCCTGAATGAGTTAATTTCTATCAGATTGTATTTCATATAACTTATAGTTATCTTTTTTTTCTTTTTCACTTTTTATGTCTTTATATTTTTAAAAGAGTAAAAAGAATGAACATTAGAAAAACAGAATTTTACTAAAGATGAGAGAAATTCAACAGTGATTGTTATATTGCCTGTTGTCCTCAAATTTGTTGTTCCGACTACCAGAAAGAAGCATGCAAAATTGGTTAAAAAATTAAAGAGAAAAAAATAGCATTAATTATTCCTTTCAATAGAACAGTAGAAGTCAGCAGTACAGTTGTCCCAGCATATATAATTCTTTTCTCCTCTTTCTTTCTTTTCTCCTTTCCCTCAAGCCAGTTCTTCCTTCCCTTTGAGCAGTTTCTTTCCCTTTCACAGTATCTGTTGTACTTTTCAGATTTCCTCTTTCAGGTTCTTACACTAGGGAGACAATATGGTGTATCTTGCTCTTTTTTTTCTATAGCGGTATGCTATAAATGCTACCAGGGCGAAATCTGTTTCCACTTATTACTTTCCTCCCAGTGCTGACCTTAAGAGCCTGATGCTTTACAAGTAGTCAATATTTGGATAAATAAGTGAATGAATGAAAGAAGGAAAAAAAATTCAAGTAGCTATTCCAATTACTAGGTATAAGCATGAAGAACTGATCAATTAGGTATTAACTGTTCCTTTCAATAAACCAATAGAAATTAGTGGTATAATTATCTTATACCCACATTTTGCCCCTCCTCCCTGTCCCTGTCCCTGTCCCTGTCTCTGTCTCTCTCCCCCTCCCCTTCCCCCCATGCCTGTTCTTTCCTTTTGAGCAGTTTTCCTTTCATAATATGTACAATATGCAGTATAACAATCGTGGTTAATTTTCTATCATCTTGTTTTGAAATTCTGTATTTTTATTTATTTTTACTTTAAAAATAAGAATGAAAAACTACACACATTACATGTAGGCTTGTGATGTTTGAGCTACAGAACAGGACTTTTTCTGAGGCAGAATTTTAGAGTGAACCCTGCAAGGGGGGCATACTAGAGAGGAGAGAGCAAAATTTAGGCTAGAAATACCTGGGGGAGAATCCAATGTACCACTTATCAGTAATGTTATTTTAAGACTTTTTCTTTTTCTTTGTAAAATCAACACGATTGAGTTATCTGATTTATCTACTATGAAAATTAATAGCCAGTGAAAGCTCTTTTGGTTCTTTTCAGTGTAGTTGTTGTGATTGCCGTGTAACAACACATGCTATGCATGCTGTACTAACTGCCACTTGGCAGTCCTAATTATAGACTCGGAGAAGTTAAAGGGATCACCATACTCTTTTGATTCAACCAGTTTTCTAAAGTAGGTGAATAAGTAACAATTTTAGACATGTTTCTGTTACTGAGCCTCTCAAACATGAACTCTGCAAAGAAACCTCCTCTCAGTTTGTTAGAAAGGAGGTGGCAGTTTTCAGATGAATACATAGATACACTAATCTTGTTATTATTATCAGATGTTTATAAGTTCTTAAATCTTTTCTTTCTAGTTCCAATCCTGTGCATATTCTTGCTTGCTTGGTAAGGTCAAAAAGAACCTAATATACAGAGATGAGATAGCCGGATTCTAGTCCTGTGTCTATTAGTAGTTTTCAAAAAGGATCACAAGTTTCTAAATATGTTTGCATAGTTGTCATATCAGGGCTAAGCATATCTGCCTTCTCATCTTCACAGGTTATGTGGATTAAAAAAAATCCTGAGAGAATAATAAACACTTTCATGTGTGAAAGACATTATTTTAGCACCCCTCCATTAGGACACGTACTGAAATCTGTATGATGACTTCTAAAATGCTCTTTGAGACAGGGTCTCACTGTGTGGCTCAGACTGGCCTTGAACTTGCTATGGGACCTACGCTTGCCTTGAACTTGTGATCTTTCTGCCTTCAAGTGCTGGAATTATAGATACGTGTTTCCATGCCAGTTAAAATTATGTCTTTAAAATTTTGAAAAATCTTGAGTAGACAGTTTGTGGAACCGGGGATTGAACTCAGGCCCTTGCGCTTGCCAGAGAAGCGCTTATTCCACTGCGCCGTCTCCCCGGCCTGAGTAGACAGTTTGAATCAAGAACATGTGTGAGATTTACAGTTTTTTCCCTTCACTTGCAACACATTTTCCTTTACTTCACTGAGCTTAGTTCTAATAGCTGTGTTTAACTATCCTTGTCTGATAATTCTGACATAGTCATCTTGGGGTTATCTTCTACTGATTGTCTTTTTATTTGAGGTTGGACTTTCCTAGTAATTTGGGAGGACTGTATTCCATGCTTCACAAATGTTATGTTGTAGAGACTCTGGGTTGTATTGATGTTTTCATTTTAGCAGGCACTTAGACTAAAGACTTCAAGCTCTGTCATACCTGTAGTAGGTGTCAGTTCAAATCTTAGTATTTTTTTTTTTTTTTTTTTTTTAGCTGAATATTTTTTTAATGTATTTCATACAGAGTCTCACTGCACAGCTCCAACTCATGGTGATCTCCCTGTTTTCAGCCTCCCCAGCTAGTGCTGGGATTACAGGTGTGTACCACCATGCTTGGTCTCAATCGTCAGCTCAGTGTGCCCGGGGGTGGGGCTGGCGCGGTCTGGTGCCAGGGATTGAACCCCAGCCCTTGCGCTTGCCTAAGCAGATGCTTTAAGTCTGCTGAGCTATTAGGCCGGCCTGGAATTGGATCATATTTATACCTTTCACTTTGAAGATAGAAGAAATAAATGACATCCAGAAGCAAAGAAAGAAATCACAGACTACTAGCTTTTACTTCTTAGAAATGAGAGAATATCGACTATTGAAAACAAATCAGGATTATCTGGAGTTCCTGTTTACTTCACTTTTGGCAGTGCATCCCATCCTGTTTTGAAGAGAACCCCCCTACTCCCCAGCCTTAGTGACTTGTCAACAGAATTGGCAGTGGGTGGTGGGTGGATTAGAGTGTTTTGTTGTTTTATTTTTTTAAAAGCAGGGTGGTAGGCATTGTTAGGGCTATAAAAACTGCAGTGGAGATACAATTTTTTTTTTTTTTTTAAAGCAGGGAGAATGCACAAAATTTACTACATGCCTAAGGCATCAGGGTTATTAGATTATCAAGACCCAAGTTTGTCTAGCAGAGAAAGGTGTGTGTGTGTGTGTGTGTGTGTGTGTGTGTGTGTGTTTGTGTGTGTGTGTTTGTGTTTAGGATGGTGGAAAGAGACAGATGGCAACAGGGGTAAGACAAAAGGTCTGTGGGCCTGTCTTGAAGCTGTTTGAATAGCAGTCACACTTGCTTTGCTTCAAGTGACTTTTCTAAAGGGGGCAGAGAGAGCTAAAGCTTTTTTCTTGTTCACCTGAGCCATCCATTGGGTGCTGCCCTTAGTATACTTTTTTTTTTTAACTGTCTTTCCTGGCTGTTCCTATTGCTTACCAGGTCTTAATTTGAGGCTGCAAAAACTCCATTTGCTCATTTTTAAAACAGTTTGAAAAGCATCTTACTGTTTCTTCATCTTCTATTCCAGCTTTCTGGGAGGGTCGAAGCAGGAATGGATTGATTCTGTTGTGTGCATGTGTGCTTTGGGTGGGTACGCATCAGGTAGTGGGGCAGCAGAATTGGAGGCAGCAGGTGATAGATGAGGATGTGTAAGGGGGGCTAGGCAGTCATGAGGAAAGGGGTATTTGAATGTGAGACCACATGCAAAAGCTTTAGGTTACTGCTAATTAGAAACCACCCTGTTGAGGAGAGGTAGGAAGATTTGACCCAGGCCTTGTGTCTCTGGTAAGTCTTCTGTGAAGTTAGCAGTAGTCAGAGTCAGTAGATCCGCCCGCCTTTCCAGTTCTGCTGAGGAGACTGCCCATTATAAAACTGGAGGGTGATGTGCTGACAGAGCTGTCTTCAGTTCTGACATTTGGTAGTTCAGGCTCTCTTGAGGACCAAGTTGAGAAAGCATTGAAATGACTTGGGTTTAAACTCTGACTGTTTACTAAGCAAGCTGGAAGACCTTGGACTGGTCACTTGTCTTCTCAAATTTAGATTCTGTATCTATTAGGTAAGGATATAACATCATATTATTGTCTCACATAAAACATAGTGCCCAGAATATGGTAGGTAAGATAATCTACCAATGTATATTGTTCTTTTCTTATAGTCTTCCAGGGCATTTTATATTTAGTAGAATCCTGGCTTTACTCCCAAGTAATTGTGTGACTCACTCTTTCCAAGTTTCTTTCCTTCCTTATAACAAGGGCATTTAGCTAGTTGATTTCTGAGATGCTTCTTGGCTTTCATCCACATGTATAGACTACCAGGAAATATGCAGGTCTGCTAATTTCCGAAAAGATAACTCATCCCTGAGTTATTCTGTTAGGAAAAGGGAAGTCTCTTGGAACCAAACTTCTCTCCCCTGGAGAGTGACAGCCAGGTCCCTTCAGTGTCAGGTTGTAGATTCCACTCTTACTTTTTGTCTTTTCTAGCACTGCACTGTCTGTGAAGGCCTTTGGGTCAGCTTAGCCTTGATATGACTCATGCTTTACCTATGTCTTATTTTCTCTTTATATTCTATGCAGGTCAAGAGCAACTGCCATTGAAAGATAGTGACTGTTTCAGCAAACATTGGAGGAACAGCCAGAAGTATTGACAGAAAGCTTAAATTACCTAAATGGTAAGCGTGTTGTCTAGAGAAGTCCCTTAGGGTGGTTTTTGAAACCTCGTGGTTTTCCAGTGTGGCAAAGGCAGGGAGGATAGTCCCTGTTGATGATGGCCTGTTGGGAACTGCACACTAGGCTGTGTACTTTTTTTTTTTTTTAAATTTGTGTGTGTGTGTGTGTGTGTGTGTGTGTGTGTCCAGCTCAGCCCACCAGGGGGCGCGGCTGGCTGGCATGTGGTGCTGGGGGATTGAACCGCGGTCCCTGTGTGCTTTGCTAAGCTTGTTCTAAGTAGGTGCTTTAGACCACTGAGCCATCTCACCAGCCCCTGGGCTGTGTACTTTTTTTAAAAAAAACCTCTTTTCTCCATTCATCTTTCAACCTGATGAGGGTAAAAATATTTGCATGAAGTCAGTGACTGTAAGAAAAGAAGCAGGCCCACAACTACCATTTATTGAATATTTACTGTATGTCTGTCAGGCACAACCCTGTTTGACATGATCTCCCTGAAGATTTATTCTACTCCTTGAAGTTCCTGTTACCACAAGGACATGAGCTCAGAGAGCTTATAAACTTCTCCGTGTTCACACAGGCAGTAAATGATGCAGCTAGCTTTTAAACCCGTGTTCTTTTCATTATTCTGTGTTTCCCATTTTAAAAACTTTTTGAGTGAGATAATGACTGTAAAAAAACAGCAAAACAAACAGGTTAAAGGAGGTTTTAATCAACAAGTACTTCCTTTTCCTCATCTTCTCAGGGTTTGGTGTGCCTTTGCTTGTTTTTCTTGGGGAGGGGGCGCTTTAAAATTGTTTTTTAAATTTTCAGACAGGGACTCACTAAATTTCTCAGACTGGGCTTGAATTTGTAATCCGCCCATCTCACCCTCCCAGACTGCTGGGACTGCAGGCACGTGCCACTGTGCTGTCTGCGTCCATACTTTATTTGCTGGGGTTCATGAAGACAGCAGAAAGCACCACACTCAGCACCACTGAGACAGGTGGGAGGGGAGTGAGCGTCCGGCAGTGAGTGGCCAAGGGGCCTTGTGGGTGGCAGCTGGTGTTTGGTCTTTTTATCATAGCTCAGTACTTTTTAGTATACTTGATGAAATTTGGGGGAAAATGTCCATTTTTTTTTTTTTTTTTTTTTCCCCAGAACCGGGGATTGAACTCAGATCCTAGCGTTTGCCAGTCAAGCGCTTATCCTACTGAGCCATCTCCCCGGCCCCGAAAATGTCCTTTTTTTTTTGCAGAACCATGGATTGAACTCAGGCCCTTGCGCTTGCCAGGGAAGCGCTTATTCCACTGAGCCATCTCCCCGGCCCCATCCAAAAGCAAAACTTATACGTATCTATTTATATGTGTAAAATCTTCATGGGGGCTGTTTTGATGATAAAACACATGACTACTATCTACATGCCTAGCACAATTTTTTTTTTTTTTTTTTTTTTTTTAAAGATAGGGTCTTGCTACATATGATTCAGGCTGGCCTTGAACTCATTTATTTATGTAGCCCAGGCTGGTCTGGAACTCACTGTGATCCTCTTATCTCAGGCTCTTGAGTGCTGGGATCACAGGTGTATGTCACCACACCTGGCTCTAGTACAAATCTTAATGGCTCAGTATATCATTAAACAAAATAGAGAAAGCCCTTGCCTGTAAGAATTATATTCTAATGGGTAGACATGAATAACTAGATATTAAATAAAGTGAGAAATAGGTAAATGACATCCAGGTGATAGGTACTGAGCAGAAAAAAGGATAAAGTTGGTAGGGAGTGACAGGGAAGCTAAGGAATTGCTGCTTTATATAAGATGACCTGGGAAGCCCTCTAGTGAGATAATATTTTAAGCTAATTGAGAAACCCAGCCAGGGAAGAATATTTGGAAGAATGTCATCTCTGGCAGAGGGAGTCTGAGATGTAAAATCCCTGAGGTGTGTTACTGAAGACCCAGGGAGGCAGTGTGACTGGAGCAGAGCTGTAGGGAAAGAGCGGTGGGAGGCGGGAGGCAGAAGTAACAGGACCCAGGAAACACATTTGGAGGAGGACAGCTTATTCTGTGAGGTGGGCGCCAGGGGAGAGTTTAAAGCAGAGAAATGACATGATCTGACTTAGGGTTTTGAAGCCTTACTCTGGGAGTACAGACTGTGGAAGGTGAAGAAGGGCGGGCCGTGGCGGGAACAGGGAGACCATTTAGGATGGTTCTGCAGTCGTTGGTGGTGTGTGTGCCCATGTGCTTGGGAGTGGCTGCTTGGACTAGAAAGTAACAGGTTTAAGACCTTCTTTGAAGGCAGAGTCAAATTGATTCTCCTGATGAAGATGTTGATTTATCTGGAGTTAACCTCTGGGTCACGTAGGTTTGAGGGCATCATTGGGAACTTGCCATTGATCCCTGGCAAAATTTTAAAATTTATTGAGGAAAACATGAGAATATAGTGATTATTAGAAGGCAGTTTATACTTACTATGTTATGCTAACTGGTAATAATTTTTTTCTTTAAGCTTTGCCTTGATTTTATTTGAACTATAAAATTTTACAAATTCATTATAGAAATACTGAGAAATAAGGGCTGGCAAGATAGCTCAGCAACAGAGTGCCTCCTTTGGCAAGCGCAGGGACCAGGGTTCGATCCCTGGTCCTGCATGCAGTGCTGGCCCCGCTCCCAGGGCATGCTGAGCTGGTGACCGAGTCTGGACGTGGTGGTACATGCCTGTAATCCTGGCGCTGGGGAGGCTGAAAACAGGAAGATCACTATAAGTAAGAGCAGTGTAGTGAGACCCTGTACCAAATACATATAAATGGGGTGGGGAAAAAGAAATACTGAGAAATAAAGATAAACAAAAAACAAAATCAAAATCATCTTTACTATCCAGAGAGAATTAGCATCTATCTGTCTGTCTGTGTCTGTCTCCTACCTACCTACTTGTATGCGTATCTACGGATCAGGGCATTTCATTTTTGCAAGATTTCTTAGGCTGGAGGAGCTCATGTATTGTATAAAATTAAAGTATCTTAAATGATAAAATTAAACATTTTATATCTTTTTGTGTGATCCCAACACAAAGAAAATCTTGACCTGACTTTGGAGCTGAGTGAACAACTATAGCAAGCAGTTGTGGGTGCTGGGCTGTTGGGCTGTCCGTGATCTGGGCCCCTGACTTCCCTCTCATCTCCCACTGCTGTTTCTGTGCCGCTCCCCCTCAGCCACTATGGCTTCTTTGTGGGTCTTTCAGATGTGACAGCACTAATGCCTCAGGGACTTTACCTCTGTGACTCCCTTTTCCCAGGATGCTGTTTTCCCGAATATTTCCCTTGCTGTTTTAGATCTTAGCTAAAAAATAAGTCTCTATCTAGAAAAGCTATTTTTATTAACATTCTAGAGGCTATTTTTGGTTGCATTTTGTTTAGCAACTTCAACATCAACTTAGATGAAGATAGAGAAAAGACAAACTTGTTGAATTTTAAATAATGAATGTAAGCTAGAGAGTATACAGAATATTTAGGTAAAGGATTGAAATGAGAAGTTGAAGTATAGAAGATAATAAATAATTTAAGCTAAGACTGAATGACACTTAATATGGGCCAGGTATACTCATGTAAGTGCTTGTTTGTGCTTACCATAACCCTATAAAATAGGAATGGAAACACAGAAGTCAGGTGACTTACACAAGGTCACCCAGTTAGGAATTGAAGCCAAGGGTTGAGCTTAGGATATCTTGCTCCACAGTTTGTAATAATCTTTAATCCTTGCAACATACTGCCTGCAAAAGAAATATAAAGCCCTAGATTATTGAACTTAATTAGATTTAACAGTATGCAGGGAAGTAAGTACGAACCTCAAAACTGGTAATGTGGCTGCCAGATTAGCTCATGCAATCCTGAGCTTTGTTATTAGATCTGGATAGACCAGATCATCTTCTAGTTCCACTTCCAGGACTTCTTCAGTTCTTACCTTGACTGTTA
>NW_004524668.1:2900327-2905939 GCF_000260255.1 Octodon degus
CCCCAGCACCACATGCCAGCCAGCCCCACCCCCTGGTGGGCTGAGCTGGCCACACACACACACACACACACACACACACACATAAATAAATAAAATTTAAAAACAGAACAAAAAAAAACAAAACACCCTAGCTTACCTTATCAGAATGGTCTTTCAGAAACACGGTTCTAATTATGTTAGTTTCATGTTTAAATCTCTTTGTCTAAAATAGGTTGCAAATTTGCCTCCCAAATCTACTTGATAGCAGTGTGTGTTTTGGAGGCCTATATAGTAATATTTAAATTTTTTTTTCTTTCCATTTGAATTTATTGGCTACATTTAAGAGACTTCACATAAAAACAAGGCCTGATCCCTCCCTTTAGCTGTAGTTCTCTGACACTTGTGTTTGTAACACCTGGCATAAAAGGTTTCTTTCCTAGAATGGGAATAGTGCCCTGAGCTGAAGGTAGTCTCCTGTAGTTAGGCCTGTACAGGATACAATAAAACTGTTCCCCTCATTGATTCACTGAACATTTTTAAGGTTTCTACATTGCCCCATCACTGTATTGCCTTGCTCAGGGCAGAATAAAGAAGCCAACAGAGCCTCTGCTCACAGAGCTTAGAGCTCAAAGCCCTGGAGGGGATGACAGATGTGTAAGTAAATATCCTGGGCACCAGGAAGAGCATTGTACAGTTCAGCATAGTGCGTTTCTTTGGTGGGTGGGAGTGTGAAGGCTTCAGAGAACAGCTGATGTGTTAAAAGATGTTCAGCCGGGTGTGGTGGTACATTCCTGTAATCCTAGCACTTGGAAGGCTGAGGCAGGAGGATTGAGAGTTCGAAGCCAGCCTGAGCTACAAAGTGAGTACAAGGCCAGCTTTGACTGCATAGGGAGACCCTGTCTCAAAAAGAAAGTAAAAAAAAAAAGGCATTCACTAGGAGAATGTGTAGGTGGGGCTCTGAAGTATGAGAAAGAAGGGCAATAAGGGAATTCAAAACGTTCCTCAAACATTATGACCTTAGTTGTGCAACCGCTCTGAGATTTCAGGGGCTTCAAGTCTACTACTCAAACTGTATCAGGTATTTTTTTGTCTTTCCCCATGCCTTACCCGTTAGCAAGGCAGAATTACTTAGTTGTCCCAATGCAGCATTTGTTTGTTTGTCCTTCCCTCCCATAAAGTTACTTACCAGACATTGTTCCAGTTGCTGGGGATACAGCAGTAAAAATAATAATAAACACAAACCATGTTTCTGACCTCATGGATGTCACGTTCTGGTAAAAAGTCAGACAGTAAACAAATCACGAAGTTAATGTGGTAAAATATGCAAAGAAGAAAATTAAGTAGACTATTTTACTTTAGAGCTGTTCAAAGATGAAATGAGTTGTCTTGGGTTGGGGGAAAATGAGCATTCTTCCTGTCATCAGAAGTGTTTGGATAAGAGTTGAATGACTACTTGCTAGCTAACTTCTGCATTGAGTGGGCGGTTGGGTCTGATGATTTTTAAGTCCTGTCCATAGCAAAGAATAGCTGAACGTTTTTTGTGCTACTAATTTTGAAGTTTGCATGTTTAAAATATGTGAATCTGTAATTCTGGGAAACATCACTAAAGCCTAGCGATTATATAGAAACACTCATGGTGGTAAGATAGAAGTGACCAGGAGGACGTGACCTAAAGATAGCACTCTGATTGTCCTTTAGATTGGGAGATGGCAAACTCTGGCCTACTGGCCCCCCATCTGATTATTATTATTATTTTTTAGATGAATTTGGTTGTTACAGGGTCTCATTACTGCTTTCAGCCTCCCCAGTGCTGGGGTTACAGGTGTGTACCACTGGACTCTGGTTGGCTCAGCCCACCCTGGGGGTGGGGCTGGCATGACATGTGGTGCAGGGGATTGAACCGCGGTCCCTATGCTTGTCTAAGCTTGTCTGAGCAGGCGCTTTAGTCCGCTGAGCTATCTTGCCGGCCCCCCTCACCTGATTTTGTAAATAAAGTTTACTGAAACAGCTCATCAAAAATGGTGTGTGACTACAATATCAGAGTTGAGTGATTGAGACAGAGACCTTAGGCTAGTATATTTACCCTTAAATTAACCTTGCATACTTATATATCAAATTGTAAAAAAAACGTTTGCTGACCCCTGCTTTAAATGAATAACTTGAAGACGTGGGAACAGGAAGTGAATCATGGCAGCTGTGTTGGGAAAAGGGGCAAGGCAGGCTTGATTATGTTCTATTTCAAACCTTCCTGATCTGCGAGGACAGGAAGAAGAGCTACTCTTCAAAATGCTGGATAGGACATTTGGAGCCAGGTTCACAAACCCAACATGAGAGACTTTTTTAATCTTTCTGATGTGAATTGGAACTGAACTAGTCATTGGTGTAGGACAATCTGGCATTAAATGATGGCACTGTCCTTTCCTTTCTGTACTTCTTTGTGATTTTTTTGGTTTTTGTTTGTTTTGGGCTTTTGAGACAGGATCTTGCTATGTAGTTTAGGCTGACCTTGAACTCATGGCAATCCTCCTGCCTTAGCCTTCCAAAAGCTTGGATTATAGGCATGTGCCACTACTTCTAATTCTTGTGATTTTTTCCCCCCAGTTTTATTGTAAATGATTTCCTTCCCAGATGGCATCCTCAGGCACAATTAATCACTTCTGAGCTTCTACTGCACATGTCATAAGATGTGCTACTCAGAATAGCGGAGTATAAGGAGGCAGGGAACAGTGGGCTACGTGCTGTCATTATGTGAGGTGGTCAGGGAAGGTGCTTTACCATTGGCTTACGGTTGGTATATCTTTCTGCTTCCTTAGAGGCAAGGTACAGGTCTTTTTTTTTTTTTTTTGGTTGTCGGATTTGGTAGAATTCTGGGTGCATTTAAATTCCATTAAATAATGGATTTTTCTAGGGTACAAGAGATGCTGGTAAAAGTGAAGTCTCCCTGTCCCTTCCCTTTGTGGGTGGCCTGGAGAAGGCATTTCTTCCTTTGACTAGTTTAGGGTCAAATAGAAATAAATGATGTCCTTAATCTTATTTTTGATTCTTTCCTTTTTTTATTTTGGGTAGAAAGGATGATCTTAGTGGATCATTATTTGGGGAATTCTAGTTGGTGAAATTTTATTACAGCACCATCTATAATTAATCTGGATTAGAAAAGTCCAGGAATATACTGCTGTTTCACTGATTTTGATTTTTAAGAGTGCATTTGACTTTTCAAAGTGCTTTTTTTTTGTAATAGGTTTTTGTTGTTGTTGTTGTTGATAGAATCTTGTTACATAGTTCAGGCTGACCTTGAACTCAATTTGTAGCCCAGGCTGGCCTCAAACTGGTGGCAAATCCGCCTGCCTCAGCCTCCTCTGTGCTGGGTTAGAGGCATGTACCACGACACCTAGGAAAATGCTTTTGTTGACTTTATTGCGTATATTTCTGTAAGGTAGATCAGGTTGGTTTTATTTAATTCCAGGGAAAGTACTGAAGCAAAGAGAAAATCATGACTGACCAAGTAGCATAGCGTTTGCAAAAGAATACGCACTTTGGAGCTAGACCTGGGTTCATCATGTGGATATTCTTACTAGCTGAGTGCCTGGGCGAGTTGAGGGTCTTCATCCCATTTACCATTATGTAGACTGAATAGATTAATGAGTAATAGCTACTGTTCACTGTGACTCCTGGGTACCGCCAGGCACTCAACATGCCCAGGACTGTTGTATTGTCATTATATGGATGTGACTTCCCAGGGGAATACGTTTAAGAACCTGGAAGTGCTGGAGCTGGGGTTCCTGAAGAAAATGGGTATATGCAGTGCTTAAAATACTGCATGGAATATGGTAGTGTTCAGTTTGCAGTTCTGCCTGGGTGTTCCTTTATACCCGTGTTATTATTGGCGTGTGTATAATTAGGGTAGTGCTCACAATTCCTCACTTGTAAAAATACTTAAAAGAATTTACAGGGAAGTGATTTTGTACAAAGGGAAGAATGATGGCTAGAAAGCCAGGAGACAGAAGTCTTTGGCTTTGATGAATTGCTGGTGAAATGGTATTAATTGTTTCTGAGTCTGTTTCTTCATTTTTAAAATAAGAGGGGAGTGGGGCAAATAGGTGGTTTAATTTTAAATGAAAGATACAGAATTCTTTTTTTCAGTAGTCATATGTGAAGTCAGTGCATGAGAGGCCAAAGACAGCTGCTTTGGCTGAGCAGGAATCTGGAGCTCGGCCTGCCCAAACGTTCTCGGCTGCTCTTTCCTCTCAGTGACCCCTGAAGGGATTTGCAGAGCCAGTTTGAAAGCCTTTGGTTCTCTAATCCCATTCTGAGAGTTGGAGGAAGATACAAAAATACTGTCTGCTGCTTATCTAACACGTGGTCCAGGAGCTGTAGCTGGACAGCCTGCAAATAGTGTAAGTTTTGGAATTTATGTCCTGTTTCCATGGCATAGACCTGCAGGCCACAAGGCAGCAGCATTCAGCAGGCGTGTGTGTGTGTGTGTGTGTGTGTGTGTGTGTGTGTGTGTCTATCTGTCTGTCCGTCTGTCCATCCGTCTGTCCGTCCATATCCATTCTTGGCAACGGTCTTCTCCTTTGTAATCCAGAACCAGTTTCTGGACATTATTTTTAATGTCTTTGTTAATAGTGATCGAGGGGCTCAGTGCCATTTAATAATTAGGAAGCTCTTTTAGCCATTCAGCCATCCCATTTAAAGTGCGTGTTATGTGCTGTACTCCCTGCTGGGGACTGGGAATACACTGATAAATAAGAAAGCAAGTTGGGGAACCAAAATAAAGTTTGGTACAGTGTGATAAATGCAGCGATGAGGTCAGTATTAAAAGCAAGAAAGAGAGCCCATGATCTGACCTGGGGCTCCAGGAGGGAGATGTTGCAGGAACTTCCAGGAAGTTGTCTCTACCTTAGGATCTGAAGAAAAAAGTCAGGCTCCCAACCCAGAAGTGAGAGCACGCAGGAGGGCAGAGCGGTGCGTGGTGTGCAGACCCTGCAGAGCAGGCAGGCAGGGCGAGAGGCTTAAGGGCTCTGGGCCAAACTGGGAAGTGTGGACTTTATCCCAAGAGTGATAAAGCCCTTAGCGTTTTACGAAGAGTGATGGTGTGTGAACCTGCCTGCCCTCACTTCTGTGTTGTAGTCAGGGCTGCAGGTTTGCAGGGTTTGGCTTTTTCATTCTTTGGGCCATGCTGATGGATTCTTATGACTCAGAATCTTGAGCAGAATACTGTATAGAAAATTGGTACTAAAATCAAATCAATAAAAGTGTTGTAATTTCTGGACTTTTCTAATTCAGAATAATAATAATAATCATAGAGGGGGCTGTAATGAAGGTTAGCATGTTTGTTTGAAGAAGAGATCTGTTCATGAAAACTGCTATGAACTACTACCCCACAGGCTATGCGGGAATACCGTGGTGGGAGGTCAGAGAGATTTGGTTTGTTTTATTTTTTTTTTAATATTTATTTATTACATTTATTTATTGTGTGTGTGTGTGTGTGTGTGTGGCCAGCTCGCTCAGCCCACCAGGGGGCGCGTCTGGCTGGCATGTGGTGCTGGGGATCGAACCGCGGTCCCTGTGCTTGTTTCAAGTAGGTGCTTTAGACCACTGAGCCATCTCTCCAGCCCCTATAAGGAATTTTT